>NC_056736.1:724662933-724754869 GCF_019279795.1 Protopterus annectens | reverse complement strand
GCTGGGGACGCCTTTCCCAAACAGGTACTGATGTACAGTAAGCCCATTACTTATAAAAAATACCCTGCTGGAGGACGCCGTTTTTTCAGGCTATTACATAACCCAACTTATCAATAATACCCCGGGAGCCTTTTCCCAAACATATATTCGAAGCCCTTTTTCAATAATACCCCGGGGAACCCTTTTTAATATACTTTTCGAAAATTCTTTCAATAATACCCTGCGGAGGGTTTTTTTAATATACTTTTAAAAAGCCCCTTCTTTTAATAATACCCTCGGAGGGGGCCCTTTCCCAAAAACTGTGAAAAAGCCCTTTTTTCAAAATTTCCCTGCGGAGGGCCCTTTTCCCAAACGGGGATGTCGTCCCATTCTTTTCAAAAATACCCCAAACTTCTCCCAAAATACTTTAAAAAGCCCTTCTTATCAAATACCCCCCTAGGACCCCTTCTAAACATACTTTTAAAAACCCCAAAAAATCTGGGGAGTTTCCCAATCTACTATAACGTAAACCCCTTCTTTCAATAATACCCTGGGGGAACCCTTTCAATTACTTTTCGAAACCCCTTCTTATAAATAATTCGGGAAGCCCCTTTTCCCAAAATACTTTAAAAAGCCCTTCTTATAAATAATACCCTGCAACTTTCCCAAAATACTGTAAAAAGCCCATTCTTTTCAATAATCCCTGTGGAGGACCCTTCTCTAATCAGGGGAAGTAAAACCCTCTTTCAATAATACCCCCGGGGACCCTTCTTAATAACTGTAAACCCATTCTCAATAAACCCCGCTGGAGGATGCTTATTTAAAACTGAGAAAACCCCTTCTTAAATAAACCCCGGCCCTTCCATCAGTACTGAAATAACATCTTAACAATAATCCCAGGACTATTCCTAATATACTTGGAACCCTTCTCAATAATACTGTGGAGGAGCCCTTTCTTAAATTTACAATAACCCTCTTAAAATTTCCCCGGAACTCATTTTCCCTCAGTACTATTACAATAACCCTTTAAACTTCCCTAGGTTTTCAATAAAATTTTTACATAAACCCTTAACCCGTAAAACTGTGACATAAAATTATACAATAAACCCCCTTTAAAATTGTAACATTGTTATAAACCATTACTTATAAATAACCCTTTTAAAAATTTCCCCGGGGACTTTAACAGGAAAATTTTAACAAAAACCTTCTATCCCGTAATCGTTCTAATCAGGTACCCCCTTTCAAACCAATACCCCCCTTAACCTTCTAACGGTATTTCTAACCATATAACAACCTTCTTAAATTCTAAGACCTGTTCTTAATCATACTTTTTAACCCTTCTTAAAATAATACCCCAGGCCCCCTTTTTCAATTACCTCTGAGACCTTTTCTTTTCATTACCCCGAGACCTCCCAATTTTACAAAAAAAAGGGGGAACCTTTAATAACCCCGTGGAAGGAACCCTTTCAATAACCCCGTGGGGGCCTTTTCTAATATCGATGGACTTTAATTATACTATATCGGAAACCTTCTTAACAATATTCGAAGGCCCTTCTTAAACAATAATTGCGGAAGGCCCATTCTTAAATAATACCCGGCGGAAACCCTTTCTTAAAAAATAAAATTTTTGGCCTTCTTATCATAATTTTTAAAACCCCTTTTAAAATAATTGCGGAAGGGCCCCTTCTAAAATTACTGCCCTTTTTTAAAAAAACTGTGGAACCCTAAAAATAAATTTCCCTTGATTTTTCCTAATATCTGGAGGACATAACCCAATTAAAATACCCTTGGGATTCTTTCCCAAATTTCTGATGAGAAGCCCTTACTTAAATAATACCCTTGGGGGCGTTCTAATCAGGACTGATGAAGCCCTTCTTAAAATAATACCCCGCTGGAGGAACCCCTTTCCAATAGTACTGAAGAACCCCTTTCTAACCCGGGAATTTTTCCATGGTATGAAAAAACCCATTACTTATACAATAAATCCTGGGGGACGCTTCTAAAAGTTACTTTTAAACCCTTCTAAAAACCCTCTGGAAGCTCTTTCAATAAGGTTTCTGAGTAATAACCCTTAAAAATAAAACCCTTGGATACTTCCCTAGGTACTGATTCAATAGATTTACAATAATACCCTTAACCTTCCCATAGGTACTTGTCAGTAAACCATTATTAAATAAACCCTTAATAAAACCCTAGGACTGATTTCCCAAAATTCTTTACAATAAACCCTTCAGGATCCCGGAGGCTTTCCCCTACTTATACAATAACCATTCTTTTAAAATCCCCCTAACGTCTATATACAAGTAACCCCCTTTCTTTTACAAAATACCCTTGGGGGACCTTTTTTTAACGGTACTGTACAGAACCCATTTAACAATAATACCCTTAGGATTTTTTTTAAAAGGTACTAATCAGTAACCCATTACAAAATACCCTCGGAGGCCTTTAATCGGTTGGGAAAAGCCCATTACTTATAAAAATACCCGCTGGAGGGCCTTCTAATCAGGTACTGAGTACAGTAACCCATTACTTTTCAAAAAACCCGGGGGCTTTCCCCCAATCAGGTACTGATGTACAGTAAGCCCATTACTTATACAATAATACCCTGCTGGAGGACCTCTTTCCCAAACAGGTACTGATTAAAAGCCCATTTTATAAAAAACCCCTTTGGGGACATTCTCCAATCAGGACTGATTAAAAGCCCTTACTTATAAATAATACCCTGCTGGGGAGCTCTCTCCAAAATATACAGTAACCCATTATATACAATAAAACCCCCGGGGCGTTCTCCAATAATAACAACCCATACAAAAATAAACCCTGCGGGGGTTTCCAATCGGTAGAATTTGTAAGCCCATTACAACAATAAACCCTGCTGGGGACTTGTTCCAACAGGTACTATTAAGTAACCCCTTTTATACAATAAACCCTGCTGGAGGCGTTCTCCAATCAGGTCTGATGTACAGTACCCATTTTATAAATAATACCCTGCTGGGGACCTTTTTCAATCAGGTCTGATAAGTAAGCCCATTATTATACAAAATCCCTGCTGGGGGACGCCTTTTCCAACAGGTCTGATGTACAGTAACCCCTTACTTAACAATAATACCCCTGGGGCTTTGGTTTTAATAAGTTACTATATACATAAACCCTTAATCCCTCGGGAGTGTTCTTTAACCCTTCTTATTACATAAACCCTTAAAAATGCCCTCGGGAGGACTAACCCAATTTTATATTACCCTTAACTTTCAATCCCTCTGGGGGACGTCCCAAAATTTCAAAAAAGCCCATACTTTCAATAAACCCCCCCGGAAGGCCCTTCTTAAATACCCCCTAAGGGCCATTTTAATATCTGATGCGTCCCCCTATTAAAATAAACCCCTTTTTCAATCCCAAGGGGTACAAAACCCCTTTCAATAAATTCGAACCCAACTTTACAATAAAACCCTTGAGGCTTCTAATATACTGTGAGTAACCCAATTTTATAAAAAAGCCCTTTCTTACTAATCCCTCTGGAAGTACCCATTACTTATAAATAAACCCACATTTTAACGGGACCTTTGTTCCCATTATTATAATTTAATAACCCCTTAATCAATTCCCTAGGATTGGGCAGGGAACCCTTTCATAACATAATACCCTGCGGAACCTCTTTAACGGTCTGAATACTAAGCCATTTTTATAAATAAACCCCTGGGGAGCTCTTCTCCAACGGTCTATGTACAGTAAGCCCATTACTTTAATAAATACCTGGGGGTTCCAATCAGGTAATTTCATAACCCATACTTATACAATAAACCCTGGGACCCCCTTTCCCAATCAGGTACTTTTACGTAACCCTTTAATAATACCCTGCGGAGGGCCCCTTCTCTAATAGGTACTGATGTACGTAAGCCCATTCTTCAATAACCCTTGGAGGAGCTCATTCTCAATCGGTGGAAAAAGCCCATTCTTATACAATATACCCTCGGAGGACCTCTTCTCAATATGATGTACGAAGCCCATTCTTATACAAAATACCCTTGGGTCTTTCTCCCAAACAGGTTGAGCTAACCCATTATTTTAAATAAACCCTGCGGGCTTTCCAATCAATGTTGAAATAACCTTACTTAAAATAATACCCTGCTGGAACGCTTTCAAACGGTGGGAACCTTACTTAACAAATTTCCCTGCTGAAGCCCTTTCCAACATACCCAAAAGGAACCTTTACAATAACCCTTTTAAACCCTTAAACATTTTAACGGGTACTTTTTATAACCTTTCTTAAGTAGCCCTTCCAACAGGTACTGTTTCAGTAAGCCCATTACTTCAATAATACCTGCTGGGGACCCTTTTCAATAACTGAATTCTCCTAACTTAAAAACCCTTTTTTAATTAACAGTAGATTACAGTACCCATTACTTTAAAAAAACCCAATTTTATAATACTGATCAGTCCCCTTACTTTACAAAACCCTTTGGACATCTAGGACTATTTAAAACATTTCTAAATACCTCTGGGGTCTTCATAGGCCTTTATACAATAACCTCTTACATAACCCTTGGGTGTTATTTCCCGTATTATACAAACCCTAATCTAAACCCCATGATTAATAACTTTTTACTAACCTCTACATAAATAACCCTCTGGAAAAGAAACCCGTTTGGAGATTCAGAAGGCCATTTACAATAACCCTCTGAGACATATCCCAAAATATTCTAGACCTTTTCATAACCCTCTTTATTCCCATCGGTACTATTCAGGCCTTTTAAATAACCCTTTTTAAAAACCCTTCTAAAGTCTTTCGGCCCATTTTATAAAAATCCCCCGGGCATTTCTCAAAGGACCCGTTAAGTAAGCCCATTACTTATCAAAATACCCTGGAGGACTTTCCCAAACAACTGTGAAACAACCCCTTTAAAAAATCCCTGGGGAAATTTTCTTAATCAGGCTGATATAAGAAGCCCATTATTTTAATACGGGGAACCTCATTTAAAAGGTGATGTACTAAGCCATTTATAATAACCCTTCTTAAAACCCTTTTTAAAAGGAGTTCAGTAAAATTTTAAAAACCCTTCTAACAAATTTTCCCCCCAGGACGTTTCTAACCGTTACTTATACAATAATACCCTGCTGGAGGACGCTCATTCTCTAATCAGGGTACTGATGTACAGTAAACCCATTACTTATGCAATAATACCCTGCTGGAGGACGCTCGTTCTCCAACCAGGTACTGATATACAGTAAGCCCATTACTTATACAATAATACCCTGCTGGAGGGCGCTCATTCTCTAATCAGGGTACTGATGTACAGTAAGCCCATTACTTATACAATATTATCCTGCTGGAGGACGCTCATTCTCCAAACAGGTACTGATATACAGTAAGCCCATTACTTATACAATAATACCCTGCTGGAGGACGCTTGTTCTCTAATCAGGTACTGATGTACAGTAAGCCCATTACTTATATAATAATACCCTGCTGGAGGACGCTCATTCTTTAATCAGTGTAGTGATCCACAGTAAGCCCATTACTTATACAATAATACCCTGCTGGAGGACGCCCGTTCTCTAATCAGGTACTGATATACAGTAAGCCCATTACTTATACAATAATACCCTGCTGGAGGACACTCATTCTCCAATCAGGTACTGATGTACAGTAAGCCCATTACTTATACAATAATACCCTGCTGGGGGACGCTCGTTCTCCAGTCAGGTACTGATGTACAGTAAGCCCATTACTTATACAATAATACCCTGCTGGAGGACACTCGTTCTCCAATCAGGTACTGATATACAGTCAGCCCATTACTTATACAATAATACCCTGCTGGGGGACACTTGTTCTCTAATCAGGTACTGATATACAGTAAGCCCATTACTTATACAATAATACCCTGCTGGAGGATGCCCGTTCTCCAATCAGGTACTGATGTACAGTCAGCCCATTACTTATACAGTAATACCCTGCTGGGGGACACTTGTTCTCTAATCAGGTACTGATATACAGTAAGCCCATTACTTATACATAATACCCTGCTGGAGGACGCCCTTTCTCCAATCAGGTACTGATGTACAGTAAGCCCATTACTTATACAATAATACCCTGCTAGGGGACGCTTGTTCTCTAATCAGGTACTGATATACAGTAAGCCCATTACTTATACAATAATACCCTGCTGGAGGACGCTCGTTCTCTAATCAGGGTACTGATATACAGTAAGCCCATTACTTATACAATAATACCCTGCTGGAGGACGCTCATTCTCTAGTCAGGGTACTGATGTACAGTAAGCCCATTACTTATACAATAATACCCTGCTGGAGGACTCTCGTTCTCCAGTCAGGTACTGATGTACAGTACGCCCATTACTTATACAATAATACCCTGCTGGAGGACGGTCGTTCTCCAATCAGGGTAGTGATGTACAGTAAGCCCATTACTTATACAATAATACCCTGCTGGAGGACGCTCGTTCTCCAATCAGGTACTGATGTACAGTAAGCCCATTACTTATACAATAATACCCTGCTGGAGGACGCTCGTTCTCCAGTCAGGTACTGATGTACAGTAAGCCCATTACTTATACAATAATACCCTGCTGGAGGACGCTCGTTCTCCAATCAGGTACTGATGTACAGTAAGCCCATTACTTATACAATAATACCCTGCTGGAGGACACTCATTCTCCAATCAGGTACTGATGTACAGTAAGCCCATTACTTATACAATAATACCCTGCTGGGGGACGCTCGTTCTCTAATCAGGGTACTGATGTGCAGTAAGCCCATTACTTATACAATAATACCCTGCTGGAGGATGCTCATTCTCCAATCAGGTACTGATGTACAGTAAGCCCATTACATATACAATAATACCCTGCTGGAGAACGCTCGTTCTCTAATCAGGGTACTGATATACAGTAAGCCCATTACTTATACAATAATACCCTGCTGGAGGACGCTCGTTCTCCAATCAGGTACTGATGTGCAGTAAGCCCATTACTTATACAATAATACCCTCTGGGAGGACGCTCGTTCTCCAATCAGGTACTGATATACAGTAAGCCCATTACTTATACAATAATACCCTGCTGGGGGACGCTCGTTCTCCAATCAGGTACTGATGTACAGTAAGCCCATTACTTATACAATAATACCCTGCTGGAGGACGCTCGTTCTCTAATCAGGTACTGATGTGCGGTAAGCCCATTACTTATACAATAATACCCTGCTGGGGGACGCTCGTTCTCTAATCAGGTACTGATGTACAGTAAGCCCATTACTTATACAATAATACCCTGCTGGAGGATGCTCGTTCTCTAATCAGGTACTGATGTACAGTAAGCCCATTACTTATACAATAATACCCTGCTGGAGGATGCTCATTCTCCAATCAGGTACTGATGTACAGTAAGCCCATTACTTATACAATAATACCCTGCTGGAGGACGCTCGTTCTCCAATCAGGTACTGATGTACCGTAAGCCCATTTCTTATACAATAATACCCTGCTGGAGGACGCTCGTTCTCCAATCAGGTATTGATGTACAGTAAGCCCATTACTTATACAATAATACCCTGCTGGAGGATGGTCATTCTCCAATCAGGTACTGATATACCGTAAGCCCGTTACTTATACAATAATACCCTGCTGGAGGATGCTCATTCTCTAATCAGGGTATTGATGTACAGTAAACCCATTACTTATGCAATAATACCCTGCTGGAGGACGCTCGTTCTCCAACCAGGTACTGATATACAGTAAGCCCATTACTTATACAATAATACCCTGCTGGAGGACGCTCGTTCTCTAATCAGGGTACTGATGTACAGTAAGCCCATTACTTATACAATATTATCCTGCTGGAGGACGCTCGTTCTCCAATCAGGTACTGATATACAGTAAGCCCATTACTTATACAATAATACCCTGCTGGAGGACGCTTGTTCTCTAATCAGGTACTGATGTACAGTAAGCCCATTACTTATACAATAATACCCTGCTGGAGGACGCTCGTTCTCTAATCAGGGTACTGATGTACAGTAAGCCCATTACTTATACAATATTATCCTGCTGGAGGAAGCTCTTGCTCCAATCAGGTACTGATATACAGTAAGCCCATTACTTATAAAATAATACCCTGCTGGAGGATGCCCGTTCTCTAATCAGGTACTGATATACAGTAAGCCCATTACTTATACAATATTATCCTGCTGGAGGAAGCTCTTGCTCCAATCAGGTACTGATATACAGTAAGCCCATTACTTATACAATAATACCCTGCTGGAGGACACTCATTCTCTAGACAGGGTACTGATGTACAGTAAGCCCATTACTTATACAATAATACCCTGCTGGAGGACGCTCGTTCTCCAGTCAGGTACTGATGTACAGTACGCCCATTACTTATACAATAATACCCTGCTGGAGGATGCCCGTTCTCTAATCAGGTACTGATATACAGTAAACCCATTACTTATACAATAATACCCTGCTGGAGGACACTCATTCTCTAGACAGGGTACTGATGTACAGTAAGCCCATTACTTATACAATAATACCCTGCTGGAGGACGCTCGTTCTCCAGTCAGGTACTGATGTACAGTACGCCCATTACTTATACAATAATACCCTGCTGGAGGACACTCATTCTCCAATCAGGTACTGATGTACAGTAAGCCCATTACTTATACAATAATACCCTGCTGGAGGACACTCGTTCTCCAATCAGGTACTGATATACAGTCAGCCCATTACTTATACAATAATACCCTGCTGGGGGACACTTGTTCTCTAATCAGGTACTGATATACAGTAAGCCCATTACTTATACAATAATACCCTGCTGGAGGACGCCCGTTCTCCAATCAGGTACTGATGTACAGTCAGCCCATTACTTATACAATAATACCCTGCTGGGGGACACTTGTTCTCTAATCAGGTACTGATATACAGTAAGCCCATTACTTATACAATAATACCCTGCTGGAGGACGCCTGTTCTCCAATCAGGTACTGATGTACAGTAAGCCCATTACTTATACAATAATACCCTGCTGGGGGACTCTTGTTCTCTAATCAGGTTCTGATATACAGTAAGCCCATTACTTATACAATAATACCCTGCTGGAGGACGCTCATTCTCTAATCAGGGTACTGATGTACAGTAAGCCCATTACTTATACAATAATACCCTGCTGGAGAACGGGGGGGGGGGGGGGCACGAAATCTAATCTTCATTACAAAGTTTCTCTACAGGCTTGGAATTTTGTAATCCACCATCAATTGTTTTTTTCAGGTGGTTTATATACCTTCAGAGCACCATCTACTGGCAAAATCTTTGAGCAGGTCCGGGACAAATCCTCACAAATGGATGCTTCACAGGAAGTTTTTTCTGGACATTGTACATCTGTGGGGTACTCCTCAGGTAGATATTTTTGCCTCCCTTCTGAAGAGACAATTTCCCCAGTTCTATTCTAGAGTGTCAGGTCCTTTGGCTTGGAGAGTGGATGCCATGTCTTTTCTTGAAGGGGATGTTTTTGTATGCCTATCCTCTTCCTGTACTTACCAGGGTTTTGCACAACATCATGTGGGATACACCCAAAATCTTGCTGGTGACTCCCTTTTGTCCCAGACAGCATTGGTTACCCCTTCTGTTTCACCTGGCCAGGGCAATCATCATAAGTTACCTCAGGGGGATGGATCTTCTCACACAAGACAAGGGATTCCTTTTTAACCCTCACTTGTCCTCATTTCAACTGACCCTTTGGGTGGTAGGGAGTTTTGCTTTCTTTTAGGCAACAATTTTCCATAGATGTGCTTTGTGTTTTGCTGGGAACCAGAAAACCCACTACTAGAAAATCCTATGTAGTTAAATGGAAGAGATTGTCTATCTGATGTCTCAAACATGACCAGGACTCTTTTTCTGTAGGATGTCTACTTTTCTTTCTTATTGAATTGCTCACTGCTGGTTTGGCATCATCTTCTGTTAAAGTTAATTTGTCAGCCATTTATGCTTATCTGCCTCTAAGTCGACCTTTGGCTTCTAGTTTTAGCTAGTTAAGGTTATGATTCCCTAATACAACCAAGTCAAGGTGGTTTTGGATAAAGATGATGGTGGGAAAATTTAGATGACAGCTAAATATATTGTAACATAGACAACAAGTAGTATGACTTTTAACAGAGGCAAGTTTGGGTCATAATTTGCAGAGGTTTCATATATGGCTATAACGGAGGCGTAAGACAGGAGTACATTTTTGTTAGTAGAATTATACACACACACACACACACGCACACGCACTCACTCACACACACACACACACACACACACACACACACACACACACACACACACACACACACACACACACACACACACACACACACACACACACACACACACACACACACACACACACACACACACACACACACACACACACACACACACACACACACACACACTCCTTGCTGTGTACCCAGTCTGTTGACCATAAAAAGTCTATAAGTTGTGTTAAAATATGAAGTAATATAAAATTTGCTATGAGCCATGATTCAGAAACTGCATGTGATGTGGGTTTGTATTGGATGGTCTACAATTCTGGGTCCATTTCTTGTTAATACTTGCAATGTTTGTATATCATATAGAGATACTTTTACATTCTGAAGACTGGTGTAGTAGTGGGAAAGCTGGCCTCGGATTAAGATGCATGCCAGAAGTCTAGAAAAACAGCGGTGTTGCCAGAATTAATAAGATTCCCTGAATTTTTTTTATAGAAATACTAATACTGCTGGAGTATAAAAGCCTCAAAGTTATATAGTAAGCTCCATGACTCAAAGGGAGACTTCTTGGTCCACCAAATGAGTATTCTTTATCCACTTCCAAGATTTCAAATGGACCTTGCCAGTTAAAAGCTAAAAGTTTATTTTCTGCTGATAGCACAACAATCAAGACTTCTTCTCCCAGTCTGAATTCTGTCCTTGTAGCATTTCTATTATATACTCTTACATTTCCTTAGTGTTTAGTAGGATTACTTTTACCCTGTCTTTCTTTTTGAGATAACGTGGTGCACTATAACTTTTCTAATGGTGTTTTTTTTCTTCCCATTTCTCTTTAGCAATATCAGGTAAACTTCTTGGATACCTACCAAACAAGAGTTCAAATGCTGTAAACCCCCACTGATGACTATGAAACCTCGTTTACTACAAATTCAAGTAGAGTGACAATGGCTTCCAGTTCTTACCATCTGCTTCATTTGCTTTTCTTGACATAAAGTTCACTGTTTTTACACAAACCTCACTAATAAATTATCAGTCTGCAAATGGTAAACTGAAACCTTTAGATGTTTGACTTGAAAACATTGGGACAGGTGCCGCATACGTCCTGACATAAAGAGTGTACGTTGGGCAATAGGTATCTCTTTAGAAGTACCCACTCTGGAGAATAACATCACATATTCTCAGCATTGCATAATGGTACAGATTCTAGAAATTTTGTGGCACAGCCTACAATGACCATGATACATTGATACCGGCTGCTAGATCTAACCAATCGCCCAAGAATATCTTTACAGCAATGCATTCACAGGGCACATCTATATTACACACTATAATCAAAGGATTTATGAATCATGTTGAGCTATTTTCTGACATTCTAGACAGGACAAATGGATTTTTTCTTTTATAAATCCTGGCCATTTCAGTCTGGCTTATAATTATTCATTCCCAAGCCAACTCTAAGCACATGACATTGGAAGTTTTATAATTAATGTCATGTGGGGTTGTGGTACTAGTATCACATGTGCAGTTTCTTCTTTATTCTAGCTCACTCTGTATAAGATGTCCTTGTTTAGTTCCAAGTGAGAGTATGAAGTTGGTTCAAGATGTTCATTATCATCTCCAACTACCACTTCTGTAGTATCCCCTGCTCCACCTAAGGTCTCATCTTCCCATTGTACTTTTGTAAAGTTAATATGGCACACCTCTAGATCTGCTAAATTTGGATCATTATCCTTAATTGTTCCACAGTGGAAGGTTAAGCTTCCTTTCCAAAATATGCTGATATATGTTCTTCCATATCCAAATCTCCCTCAACTGATAGTGTCTCCAAACAAAAAAAAACGATTCTATTTTGCTTTTTTCTTACACATATCTGTTGTCTAGAGTCCCCATTTACTTGAGTTTTCTGTTTTAAACTGATGGAAATGGATTTAGGACTGGTCAGACTTTGTTTCTTCCCTTTTACTACACAAATATTCTTTTTTTTACTAAATTCTCATTTTCACTGCACCCCTGCAGCTTAGACTTCTGCACTTTTAGGGCTCCTTGTTTCAGTTTGAAAGAAAATTAAGAGTTCTGCTCAGGCTGTACATTTTTCCAAACAAGCTAACTTCATTTCTCTGGCTAGCTCTCGTTTAGTAAGACATTCCTTCATGTCCTCTTGCTAACTTTATATGCTGCATTGTAATATTTTCAAGCTGTAATATTTTACTGGGAAAATCCCATCTCTCTCTTGTGGCTTTGCTCCAGTTAACCCAACGTGCTTAGGTAATACATAGTATTACCTGGCAGCACTCAAAAACAATAATGTTTACATCACAATTGCACAAACAATGCTTTAATTCCCCAAATGTTTAAAAATATGGCACTTTTTGCAATATTTATATGACATACATCATTCAGTGCCTCAAAATTCTAAAATGTTTATGTATATATGTACACGTGTGTGTAGGGGGGCTAGCTATCTATGTATCTATCTATAACTATATTCTACACACACACACACACACACACACACACACATATATATATATATATATATATATATATATATATATAAATATAAATATATATATATATATATATATATATATATATATATATATATATATATATATATATATATATATATATATGAGTCCACTTTGTAATTTCAAAATACTGAAATCCCGAATTTCAGTATTTTGAAATTACAAAGCCGAAAACCCAAGCACAACTCACAATTCCGAAAACACACAACCGCAAAATTCAAAATGCCAAAACTACGCTACACATACAGTATACACATAAACACAAAACTCCCCCCCACAATCAAATAAATGCATCTACACTATAGATAAGTGGGGGGCAAGCCCCCCCTGCGCCCCCCACACCCCCTACTTATATATTCTAAGTCCGAGATTGCACAAACAGAAACACAAACGAAACACACAAACACACACAAACACATCTTACAGTCCCTCACACACACACACACACACACACACACACACACACACACACACACACACACACACACACACACACACACACACACACACACATCCCAGTCACAACACACACTTATACACACTAAAGCACCTAACCAACACTTTTCCACACACAGACTTACCTAAATTCAATGCATACATCAACACACACCCCACCAGCGGAAGTGGAAATTCAACATCTCCTTGCTTCGGGATTTTGAATTTTACGCTTCTGCCAGTTTTGGAACTTTGAGTTTTCAGCTTTGTATTTACGAAATAGTCAAATTCGGGATTTCAGTATTTCGAATTTACAAAGCAGACCCACATATATATATATATATATATATATATATATATATATATATATATATATATATATATAGGTTTCTGTCAGAACAACGAACGCTTGAAATGTCGAACGTCATATGGTCGACACCATATGGTCAACATTTCAAGAGTTCAAAGGTTGAATTTAATGGCGCCGTACGGTGCAGAATTGGAGAATTTCCCTTTTCTGCACTGAAGTGTGGTCTCGTAGTTGGTATATTTAAGTAGGAGGGATGTGGGGGGTGCAGGTGGTCTTGCCCCCTGCTCGCACCATTAAGGTATGTTTTTCTTTTTTTTTTTTATATTATATATTCGGTCTTTCAAACTTTGACCATATGTTTTCGAACATATGGTATTCGAAGTTTTGAAAGTTCGAATATATAACATAGACCCATATATATATATATATATATATATATATATATATATATATATATATATATATGGGTATACTTTCCTACAACAAAAATTCACTTTCTCGAAATAGGAAAGTACATCCCCACTTAAGCAAAAGTGCACTTTAACGAAAGTGCACTTTCGCTTAAGCTCACTAGACCGAACCTTCAGCACCACAATGGAGGGCACTGAAAAACGGGCTATGTCCTCCACTGTGGTGCGATAGTCATGGACCTTAAGGTTAAGCCACAGGTCAAGGTAAGGGGATAGCCCTACTAACTATCCCCTTACCCTAACCCGTGCCCTAACCCTAAGGTCCGTGACTATTGCACCACAGTGGAGGACATAGCCTGATTTGGAATGTCTTCCACTGTGGTGGGATAGTCACGGACCTTAGGGTTAGGGCAATGGTCAAGGTAAGGGGATAGCCCTACTAACTATCCCCTTACACTAACCCGTGCCCTAACCCTAAGGTCCCGTTCGGCCTAGTGGGTTCGCGAGAGTGCACTTTCGTTAAAGTGCACTTTCGCGTTTGTGTTGGTGTACTTTTGAAGTTTGAAGTAGTGAACTTTCATTCTTCAAAAGTACATCCATATATATATATATATATATAGAGAGAGAGAGAGAGAGAGATTTGCACTTTGAATCAACTTCTGTTTTGTTTACACACTGGTCAACAATCGTGCGAGATTGCACAATCCTCAGATTTGGGAATATGCCAAACTATGAATAAGATCCTTGGAGCATCTATATATCTATATCTATCTACGTATATATATATATGTATATGTATATGTATGTGTATGTATATGTATATTCTGTTAGGGCAGCTAATTGTTTAGCCTGTTGGATTTTTAGTATTTGTCTTGCTGTATATATTTTGTATATGTATTATTTCCAGTAATATAGTAGTTTTAGTAATATTTGGTATGTTATATGAGAGTTTGCATTACATCTTAGTCTTATTGGATGCCCATTATTAGTGATTGCTAATTGATTTATTGAACCAATTAGGTAACAGGATGTATATAAAGAGTTGAAAGCACTTATATGAGTATGTCTGAAGAAGCGGATGTGGTGTCCGTGAAAGCGCTCACATTTTATTAATAAATTCGTTTTTTATTTATTTGGACTTTGGAATTCTTCATATTGTGGAAGTCTAAGCTGATACAAGGTGGTCGTGCTCCTTCTAACTTGGTTTTTTGCATACATTACGTGGACTGGGCTTAGTGACTGTTTATATATATATATATATATATATATATATATATATATATATATATATATACACAGAGAGATGTATGTATGTAGATGGAAAGAACAACACATTAAAAACTCAGTATTACACTACCATAAAAGCCTTGAATATCATAAATAAAAAAATAATAAAGAAGCAAAAACATTCTTTCCTAGTATAATAATAGCTTTGCAGAATGTAGTTTTAACACACTACTTATAGATACAAATTAATTCAAACCTGGCTTACTAGTGGCGTCTAACCTTAACTGCAACAATATTTCTTTAAATTTCAGGTTACATTCCCTGACACCCCCTGATGTCAATGTTTATCCCTTCTAACACTGCAAATTTGAATTTATGTGAGTTTGTTTTACCATTACAACAGAATGCAGTATGTTTATAAAGGGCATTCACTTTATTTAAACATCATATAGATGTTCGTAAATCTGTTTTCTTGAGGTATGCTTGGTTTCCTCCTTCTTTTTTTGTTAGCTTAACATCCAAAAACTTCAGATATTTCTGAGTATGTGTATAAGTAAACCGCAGATATTTTGTGGTTGAATGAATGTAGTCAATAAATTCTTTAACTTTTGAACCTACATCTCTCCCGAGAATACATATGTCATCTGGGAATCGAAAATATTTCATGTCCTATGCCTTGGGATTCAATAAACTCTGTGTAGGTTTCATGCAAAGCCTACACAGAGTTTATGTGTTTGTGCAGTGAGCAGCTGCAATGCTTAAAGAATATTCATGCCATGGCTCACCTTCAAACGTAAGCAAGCAGGGTTTCGTTGTGGCCAGGAAACCATGTAAAGCAACACAGATAGTGTACTCAGTTACAGCATAGCATTCTGTGGGATTACGCAGAATGCCACATGGACCACCAGGGTTTTCATATATTAATGTACATTTTGTAGGCATAAGGACAGGACAGTGTATATATTGCTGATTATTGTGCAATCCCATTCTGGGCAGTCTGTGCAATTTGTGTCAATGATCTGTAAGGGTATATGGACTGCCATTTATAAGAAATAGTCATGGGAAGTGTATTTATTGAATAAGGACACACAGATCAGGTTTAGGGATGAACGCTGGGAAGAAGTACAAGTGAAACATTGTACTGCACATGATGAAATGTAAAAAGAAGACAGTTGCAGTAGGAACACTAATCACATCTCCACATGGCACAGTATGGACTGCACAGTGACAAATTTATATGATGTGACTGTCACACAAGGGGACATAACAATGGAGAATCTCTGTGTGATATAAGCATCCAGACATGAACAATGGAGAGGACACGCATCATGGATGTTAAACACATTTGGGGTTGGGTGCATATTGTGAAGCTGCGCAAACTGATTTTCCTGAGTATGCCTGTATTGTCAGCAGAGGCTTCCAACAAATAGGACACAAATACAGACTTTTAGTCAATGGTAAAACTGTCATGCATAGTCATGGACAGTATCAGAATAATGCCACCAGTAATACCCATGTCTCTGACACAGCAGATGTGTTTCTAGGTGAGCATAGATGTTTCTGCACCAACACACTTGTACAACTATTAGGCCATGTCAGCAATCATTGAGTGTAATCAAGCACACTCTCCTGACACTAACATAGGCAGGAGGTGTGAGGAGGCACACTTGATATTATAATCACTACAGGTAGTTGACTGGTGTGCATTGCAGAGATATATGTGGCACAATCTGCACTGTCATGAATTTAGCCATACCATCAATGTTGTTAAACAGCTATGTATGTCTTGAGTGCATCACTGAAACAGATATCACACATGCATGTGGTATTACACCTTGATGGCGATTCCATGCCATCAGACATCAGTGTTTACACAACAAAACTAATACCTAGGTATGCACAAATAGATGTGTGACAGCTCACAGTGACAAAGGTGGTACACTTCAGTTACACATCATTGGAAGATGTGCATGGAGGGACATGAGGAAGGGCACATTGTACTCAGGTACTGATGTGGTGAAGGTTGTAAACTATGAAGGTATTATGGTCTGTCATGTGGCTGTCCTGCACATATTCAGTAGTTGTGTTACATGCAAGGGGGTATTCACCACCATGGACATATGCTGGTGGACACTCCACATACCATATAGCCCAGGACACAGGACACATAGCAACTGGTCTGCTGCTAGAATGTGACATCTATATGATCATTGGTTTATGCATTTGTTTACATAATGAAACAAATCCTCACATTTTTTTTTCATCTACATTGTCATAGCTGTAAAAACTATCTTTGATGTATGTTGATACTGTCTGTATTATACCAATATGACAGCTGGAGTCAGTGATTGCCCACAATCTGTAGCCCTCCACACAGCTGTTGGGACACAGGATTTGTATGTCATTCTTAATATCTGTGCTTTCAATCATGGACAGGAAAGGGCCAAGCAGACAGCCCTGATGTACACACTTGATCACTGGACATGAGATATTGGTCACATCACACATTTTTATATATTTAGATGCCACGTATGTGATCCACTGTTCTATCCACTTGGTGATATAGGTGTTGGCCACATCTGTCATTATGGAGTGAATACCTCAGTGTGGACTCCTGTCGACTGCCTTGGCCTTTTCAATTTCCACAGGATGATGCTCTTTGAAGACACCTGACAGATGTAACAGACACAGATGTAGCATCAAAAACTCGCACATGACTATTGCACACAGCCAGGATATTACTAGTGTCCATTTAGAGAAGGTCTATGATGACATGTTGGTCTATCTCACAGACCAGGAGAGTCAGAATGTGTCTATACATGCATGCATCAGGTGCTGTCCCCAGCCCACTCAGATGGATACAACTCAGATGAATGAAACTTTATCTGAACTTTAACCAAGTGTTCACAGTGGTATGGAAAGGCTATGTCATGCACCTCAGAAGTCAGGCCAATGTTTCCAGATCTGAGGAGGATGTAACAGCACTGTACTCAAATCTCATCTGAACACTAATAAATTATAATGCTTCCTTTTGCATGTACCTCACCAGATACCTGCAGCAGTTGGACAGACCACTGGGATTTCACACCAAGAAAATACAGGTCCTACAAACCATGCCATGACCTATGTGGATATACTGAAAGCCCTGTTCCTGAAACTTGTATTGGAAAGGATGAAGTGACTTGTGCCTGGACTACAGGACATCTCTGACCCTGTGCTGATGTATACTGCACATCCACAAATAAGCAGAGTTTGTTGAGAGGAAGATGGTCGAAGCAATGTCCCACATGCTGTTGTGAAATGCTTTCTCTACTGTCAAGCAAGTGCACACACACAGTAGACTGCAGTGAAAATAGAACCCCTACCTTTCTAAGTACGTAGATTATAGGGCGCATTACTTTATGCAAGCACCATGGCGCAAGTCTGACTATTACATGGCTGCAGGTCAACTTATAGTGGATGACATTAGCAGTGCATGTTGGAGAGAAGACTTTGAGAGCCTGCATGAAATGGATCTATTGGCATGTGCAAGTATCAAGATACTGTCAGTTCCTGGGATTGGAGCAGGAACTGCAGGATACACACTTCTGCTCTTCCGGCTAGGCACACACACACACACACACACACACACACACACACACACACACACACACACACACACACACACACACACACACACACACACACACAATTGACTGCAGTGAGAACAGAATCCCTAAGTACACAGACTACAGAACTCAGTACTTTATGCAAGCGATGGCACAAGTCTGACTTTTACGTGGTTGCAGGTCAACTTAAAGTGGATGATATCAGCAGTGCATGTTGGAAAGAAAAACTTGGGAGGTCTGCATGAAATGGACATGTAGGCATGTGCAAGTATCAAAATACTGTCAATCCATTTGATTAGAACAGTAACTGTAGGATATACACATCTGCTCTTTTGGCTAGACACACACACACACACACACACACACACACACACACACACACACACACACACGCACACACACACGCACACACACGCACACACACACGCACACACACACACACACGCACACACACACACATGCACACAGTTGACTGCAGTGAGGACAGAACCCCTACCTATCTAAGTACACAGACTACAGAACACAGAACAAGTGCCACAGCACAAGTCTCAATACAGTGTTTAGAAGCCTAGCTATGTAAAAACACAGGTACCCTTATTGAGCATAGTTGCATGGTTGTTGTTAGCAGAGTGATTTTGTGAGCAGCACCAAATGGCCCTGTCCATCATGGACATAGGTGCCACCCCAGAGGTGACTTTACAATCACCCAAACAGTAGTCAAGGTTGCACTTGAACAGGGTCATTGAGGAACACTGATTCACACACAGTGGGAGCCTATTACAGAGGAGTGTGGGTCACTGGGGGCTATATCTGTCTCCCCAGCATGCTCTGTTTATGTCACAGGCTAAGTTGAGAACCCCGGGCCAAGTTATTCTTGCCCCATTTGATTTGCAGATGTGCAGCATTTCCAGGAGGGCAGGGTCTGAGGATCTTCTATAGGACAGGCATAGGTCACCTCTCAGCAGCCTGCATGATACTGAGTACACTGACAGGTCTTTCAGTCTTTCCATGTTTTTCATGTTTGAAGGTCCTGGAGCCTCCCAGGCACAACTCTTAATTTTTCCAATTGATGCAGGTGTCTGGTGAGGTACAGACAGAGGGGAGAATTGTACTTGGTTAGTGGCCTGACAAGGGTAGAATACAGCAGAGGTCTTGGATGTGATGTAAATATATATGATGTGTACAATGTAGAATGTGTGTGTCACCACTATGGACACATAGAAATGAAAGTGTAGACTGCTATCAACAGGTGTTCTCAAGTCTCACAACAATGTGTTTAAGCGCATAGGGGTGCTATGTACATCATAATTAGCAGGGGTACTTCATTGCCAAGGGAGACAATGAGCCATTGTATGCTTTAAGGTTCAGTCCGTGAGTCTAGCACCAATCAATTGTGTGTGGCAGCTCCTTCCATAATCTGTTACCATCATTGAGGGACTCTACATTAGTGCATCCAGTTACCAGTCATCTGCAGACTTGGTAAACCACAGGCCATCTACCATTGTCTGAGCTTAACGTAAGTAGTTTGAAAACAGTTGAGGGTCCTTCGCAGATCCTTTTTCTAATGGTATCTGGCTACTGGTGGAGGTGCAGTCCCCAACTTTGAGAGAGAATGTGTTATGTCAGTGAGCCAGTTGCCTATCCCTCTACTACTGTATGGCTTAATTTCCACATGGGAGATCTTCACTATGACACATGAATGGGGGATAGTGACAAAGAACTTAGATAAGCCAACATAGGTGGTATGTCCTGTTATTCCTCATCTAGGTCTGTGGGGTCAGTATCCAAGAAGTCCACAAGGTAAATTAAGCAAGATGTACCCTAGACAAAAACAAAATGTGAAGGGTCAAGTGTGTTGAAGGTCACCCATGTCCCTGTGGATATGGTTCATGCTGATTCCTTCCCTAGCCTTCCAGATAAGTGTTTTTAGGCATATCACTCAATAGTTGTAGTTCTGCATGTTACCAGATTGATGTGTATTGCATAACACACAACATTTGATATTACTTTTGTACTGTGGTTGATATATGTGTGGAAAAAGTACTGAGACACCAGGGTTGTAGTGCTTGGAGTGGCAACAGATGGATGTATTGTAAATATGTGACATATTGTTAGATAGGGCCATTAGTTTGTAATGTTTATAAATGTGATTTCTTGTCATACACAGGAAATGGACAGTAAACAGCAATAATACAGCATAATACAAATATTTCCATAGTGCGTCTAGCAGCAGGTTTGCAGGACGGTTACCAAAGTGCATATGCATGCAAGATAGACATGATCTGATATTGTCAATTTTTCATCTCATCTACAGATATGGGTCTGGATCTGACCCATCGGATCCAAGTCAGCTGTTAGCAAGCTCATGGCTACCAAAAAGCTCTTGGATACCTCCCCTTACCCGCAATACATCTCTCCTTATTACCGCAGATTTTGTTTGCCACTTTGTGAAGACATGGTCCGATTAACAAGCTCTTGGTTTCGGGTATTATTTTTCTAGATATTTTTCTCTAATAATCTCTAATTTGTCATTTTTTGTCTGCAATTTGCCTCTTTCTCCTTTTATCTTGTAGTTTAGAACCCTTTTCTAAAAAGTAACCGCATTTTTATTTAGGTTACATCCCTTCTTCCCTTTTTCCCTTTTACCTTTGAGGTAAATCTTCAGCTATCATTAGTAGTTTTTCTTCCCCTTCTGTTCAAAAAAAAAAATCTTTCTACTGTTTCCTTTTTCTGTGAGTTTGTGTGTGTCTGTGTGACCGTTTGTTTGAGAAATCTCTCTGCCTTCCTCTTTTCAGTATGGCGGAGAAACCAGAAACCATCTGTTTTAAAAAAATGTTATAAATGCGGACATAAAATCCCAGACAGCGACTTGCACTCTATATGTATACTGTCTTGAGCCCCTTCACTTACAAGAGTATTTATTTATTCATTGCATTTGTTAACTGTGAAAGTCCACTGTGCCTGGAATGAGCCCATTTTCAGCAGAGGCCCGGACAGAAAAGCTCCACAAAATTGCATACAAAGAAAATATTAATACGCATAACAGAGAAAATCAAGCAGTACTATTTACATTGAATGAAACTGATAATAAAACAACAGTGAAAAAAATACAATCATGGAAAAATAGAAGTAATAAATGGCATGTATTCAAATGACACGTGAATGAAATATATCTACAAGGTTCATAGCGTGTATTCAAATAATGCATGAATGTAGTATATCTGCAGGATTGTGCTATATGCCACTCATTTAATCATAGAGCTTTAGTTGAGCATAAAAATAAGCTCATTCTAAGGGGTATGTTTCCTTCAGCTTTCGGAGAGGCTATTTCTGGAGTTAAAGATAAATCAGGGTCGGCCTCTAAAACTAAATCAGCTCATTTGATCCCAGCTTCTTTTTTGCCCTCTAGGTCCTTGGACAAAGTTGAGAAGAGACCTTCTTTGGCACTGACTGATGTGTCAGAGCCTAAACCAAAAACTTTAAAATCTTCAAGCTCTGATAAGCCTGGGATCCAGTCAGAGATCTCAGCTCTGACCTCTACACTGTTGGATCTGACGTTTTGGCTCCAATCCTATCTGGTAAGGATGGATCCGTTGATGTCAGATCTGACATCCAATCCTTTTAAGACAATTTTGCAATTACCAAGAACTCAATACTCACCATCCTATGACCCAGCTCCTTCAAGGGTACCGTCTCCATTTTCATCAAGCCCTAGACCTCCTTCTGCCTCATCCTTCTGTTCAACCAGGAGCTTAACTGAAGAAGATGTGGAATGGATGATGCAGACGATTTTGAGAATGCAGAGTATAACTAAGTCCCCCCTTGACCTCGACCCTTAAGGTTTCAGGCCAGTCCAAGCCATCCACCCCCCCTCTTTCTCCTCCACTGACTTCAGGGCAAGCTTTGAAGCTGTCAGATCTGATACACATGGTGTTTTTGATGTCTGATCTGAAGATGTCCCCTTCTCCGGATCAGGCATTCGCTCAGAACTTATCAGCTTTCTCAGAAATGGGAGAGTTCTTGGAGCTGTAGCAAACCTTGTGAACCTCATGTGCACTCATCTCCCAAGTCCTCAGAGCAGTCGATGTGCCTCGGGGCTTCCATGAAGGTAAGCTCGACTCTGGCTTCAACCCCAGGTGAGCTTTCTTCTGGACTGGAGGGGACCCTGTCCCAGAAACATGGTTTGTCAGAGCCAGAGTCCTCATACATTCAAGAGCAGTCGGCCTTTGGGGCCTTAGAGAGGACCATAGCTGCCACTGCAGCTAAGAAGTCACTTGGATACACTATCCAAATACTATACCCTGCCTACCACTTCTCATCACTAGGTTCCACAGGCACCATGACACCCATCTGGGTACCGCCGACTCTTCCGATACCTCCCCAGATTATCCCACTGAGGTACCTAAGATGAGATTATGCAAGAAGAAGCATTTGGACTCCATGGAAGAGTCAGCCACTGAAGACACTGACCTCAATGAGGGTGAAGGATCCCCATGGTCACCCCCTAAGGATGTTTCCTTTGGGGAGATTCTGGACATTCTGAAGCATAGGGGTGGCTGGCAGTCCAGCAATCCTTTGCCTGAAGAGTCAGTGTACCTGGCTGCCTCCGGTTTCCACCCATCCACCATCTGGGTGACTCCACCCACCAATGAGCTCATAGGTTTGATCTCATGATGGGCATGGTAGACCCCAGATTCCACTGAGCCTGTTCCCCCGAGACCAAATAAAATTATCACTGCTCCCTTGGATAAGGCTTTCTGGGCAAAAGGGGTTGCAGTAGGTGCCATGGTCATGGCGGCAGCGACCAAGAAGGAACTCTCTCAGGAGAGGTCAAGTATCCATCCTCCTAATAAGGATTCCAGGGTAATGGATAGATGTGGGAAGCATGTCTTCTCAACAGCAATCTTTGCTTTATGGTCACTTAATTACCTATCTCATTTTTCCAGACTGCAAAAGGATCTGATCACGGAGCTTTCAGATACCCTTGAAGGAGCAGTAACTGAGAGAGCTAAAGAGAAAGTAGATTCCCAGTTATCCACCCTACATTCAGTAGCCACCTTGCCATGAGGCTCATAGCACATGCAGCCGAAGGAATGAGCAGAGTGGCGGGTTCTGGCATCTCCATGAGAAGGCATGCCTGGGTGTGCCTTTGTGATTTTACAGAACCTTTTAAGTCTTTGTTTGTCAACCCCCTGTTTGACGGTATGTCCCTGTTTGGTCCCAAAGTCAAGGATACATTATCCAGGTGTGCTTGAGCATACATTTTTCAACTCCTCAGAGACCTTATCCCAAAGTTCAGAGAAGCAGTAGAAAGATGTGGTTTAAAAAGTCTCAAGGGTCCTACCAAGATACACATGATGAGTTTTCCCCCAGAGGCAGAGGGGGAAACAATAATGGAAGATGTCACCCTCTAGGCAGAGGAGGTCCACAAAAATCAAGGCTCCTGGGAATCTTTCTTCGGGAAACCTTTCCAGCGCTCCTGAAAGGAGGCCCGATTGTCCAGCTCTGGAGGCAATTAGGGGTTGACTATCCCCTGCACTGAAGAGCCTAGCAAAAGATAACTTCTGATATATGGGTACAGAGGATAATATCCAGGGGTTACCAAATTCCTTTTTCACAATTACCCGCTCCAATCAAAAAAATCCCAGATATTTCACCCAGTCAAAGGGATCAAGCAGTTATCCAAATTCAGAAACTGCTAGAAAAAAAGAGTCATCCAAGATGTCTCCCTAGACCAGAAAGGGTTCAGAACTTAATCAAGGTTCTTTTTGGAAAAGAGGGGACTGGAGAGCAATCCTGGATCTCAGCAGATTGAACAAGTCAGTTTGATATTGCAAGTTCCGAATGGTCGTGGTGCAGTCCATACTTCCGTTTCTGAAACAGGACAATTGGATGTGCTCTATAGAATGCATAAAGATGGACAGATGCTCCAGAAGATTCCTATGCTTCCAGCTGGGAGCCAGTCATTTCCAGTTCATAGCACTGTCCTTTGGTCTCACCGCCATCCCCAAAGTGTTTACTAAATGCATGGTAGTGGTCGTGGCTCACCTGAGATGTCAGGGATTCCGAGTGTTTCCTTATTTAGATGACTGGTTCATATCTGCCCTGATCTACTTGTTAATGCAACAGACTCTGTTCTTCAGCTTTGTTCAGAATTAAGCATAACCATCTATCACCAAAAATCTCGTCTGGAGCCCACCCAGTCCTTAGAGTTCATAGGAGCACTGTTGGATGCCAAGCAGATGATTGACAAACTTCCTCCTTCCACAGTTTTAACAATCAGAAGACAAACCTCAAGGTTAATCATAAACAAGAAGGTGGCAGCACATCATGTTCTACAAGCCTTAGGATCCATGGCAGCAGCAATTGTGTTAGTCCCTCTCACCAGGTATCATATGCAAATTCTGCAATGGTTCCTGGCTTCTCAATGGTCAATAATTCGTCAACCAATGTCTCATCAGATTCTCATAATGAACATATGCAAAAAGGATCTGTCATGGTGGATCTGCTCAGAACAGATAACTCAAGGTCAACTGTTTGTTCTCACTCAACCACAGGCTACGGTGACCACAGATGCTTCCCACATTGGGGGGGGGCATTATCTGGGAAAGACTATCCAAGGTATCTGGACTATAGATGAGCCCAAGCTACACATAAACATCCTGGAGATGAGGGCAGTGCTTTTAGCACTGCAGGTGTTTCAGACTGTTCTTCCTCTGGGAATGGTAGAGATCCAGTCAGGCAGCATGTTGATAGTATGGCACATAAACAAACAAGGAGGGACCACATCCCACCCTCTATGTTAAGAAGCACTCAGGGTGTGGCAATGGGTGATCTCATCCAACCACCTCCTCATAGCAATGCACATTCTGGGAAGGTCCAACGTCATAGCAGACAACTTGAGCAGAGCCATCGACATGCCTTATGAGTGGTCCCTCAAACCAGAACGTAGTGGAGAATATTTTCCACATGTGGGGTCATCCTTGCTGTGATCTCTTTGCTTCTCCCCTAAACAACAAATGCAGCAGCTTCTGCACTCTAGTTCCCCCACTGGGGCAGTCCCCAAGGGATGCTTTAATACACAATTGGCCTCCTGGACTATTGTATGGCTTTCCCCCATTCTGTTGATTCCCAAATTCATTCAGAAAGCCAGCAGGTTGAAGAGTACAGTAATCCTCATTGCCCCATATTGGACTCAAGAAATCTAGTTTCCCTTCCTCTGGCCTCACTTTCAAAAGAAGCCTGGGATTCTGGAACCCCTTCCAGAGCTACTTCACAAATCCAGCTTCAGACAAGTGACAAGTGGAGTACCTCATGGTTCAGTCCTGTGACCGCTTTTGTTTGGCCAACACTAAGGGACTCTGGCTAACAAAGTTCGCAGATGACTGCAAACTGGGAGCCATTATTGAATCCCCAAATGATGTGGATATTCTACAAAAGGGCCTTACAGAAACAGATGCTTGGTGCCAAAGCCATGAGCTCAAGCTCAATGCCAAGAAATGTATAGTTATCCCCTTTGGGAAAAAACATGTACCCATGAATTGCCACATAGGTGGCAGTACACTAAACACCGAAAGTGTGATAAGAGACTTAGGGGCACAGGTGGACAGTGGTCTCACCTTCGATAACCACATCGCCACAACAGTAAGGAAATCCTTCTATGTGGCACACCTCATCACTAAGGGCTTTTCATCCAGAAAAAAGGAGGTCATTGTCCCACTGTACTCATCCCTCATTAGACCCATTATAGAATACAATGCCCCATTTGGTATGTACCTCTCAAGACATCTGCAACAATTGGAAAGGCCACATAAATACCTCACTAAAAGAATCACAGGCCTAAAGCAGATGCCCTATGCTGACCACCTTAAAAAACTCCAGCTATACTCTGTCGCATATCGTCTACTCAGAGGTGATCTCTGCTTAACATACAAGGCCATGTCAGACCCAGAGTTGTTGGACATGCTACACTTAAAGAAATCCCAATCCCTCAGAGTCACATGCTCCAGGGATCTAAACCTTGTCATCACAATAAACAAAACATGTTGGAGGGATAGGTTCCTGACCCAGAGACTCCCCAGACTCTGGAATAGACTGCCCATACATGTCAAGCAGAGCACCTCTTTGGCCCTCTTCAAAAGGAACCTTGATGATTGAATGGGAGAAAGGAAATTCACCCCAGGGATCATGTCAGTCACCCTGCTATTCAGAGGTCCAGGGAAGTAAATAGTGTGGGAAGAAATAGCCAGGGAATTGTTATGGCTACGCTTGTATAGGCCCTAGGGCCGATAGCTTAGTACCAAACTATGAACCTATGAACTGTCCACAAACTTTGCAAAGCCTTCTTAAAAGGGACCATGTTGTTAAAACCCACCCTACAAGCATCCCTTTCCTCCTTAGGATCTAAATATGGTTCTATGCCTGATTGTCCAACCACCTTTCTAACCTGCCGCATCTTGTGATATTAGGTTCCTTTCATGGAAAACTCTCTTTTTGGTGGCTATCACATCAGCAAGACAGATATCAGAAATTCAGGCTCTTTCTTCCCAGCCTCCTTATTTGTTTTTTTTATAAAGACAAAGTCCCTTTGCGTACCAACCTCTTTTTCTTGACCAAAGTTGTTTCTCAAGCAAATATTAATCACACTCTACATTTGCCTCCTTTCTTCCCTAATTTTACTAATAAGGGCAGATATGTACTACATTTATTGGATATTCCCAGACAGTTACATTTCTATTTACATAGAACTAAAGAATTTCAGAAAACAAACCAATTGTTTATTGCATTTGCAGGCCCTAGGAAAGGGCTACCAGTTTCCAAAGTCACCTTATCAAAATGACTTTCTTGTTGTATTTCCTTTATTTACACTTCAAAAGGCATGAAGCATAACAAATCCATCCAAGCTCATTCTACCAGGGCTATGGCCACATCTGCATTTTTTTCAGAAGAATACTTCCTTGGATGACATTTACACAGCAGCCACTTGGGCAAACCATCATACTTTTATCACTCATTACAAATTAGATTTGGTCTACAGGAGAAGAGCCTCCTTTGGTGTGATGGTTCTGAGGAATATTCTCCAATGAGTCCAACCAAGGTAAAATTGGCTGAAAACTCAGTCCCATACATGAGGATGAGATGAAAAATTGACAATATCAGATAAAGAAGTTATGTAATCACAATAACGTTCCATCTGTATTGTTGATTTTTTCATCTCTCCTGACATCCCCTCCCTCTAGCCCCCTTCCACTGGTTTCTTGGTTGAATAGGATGGGAGAAATTCTAAAGGATTAGATTTATCTTCCTTATACTCCAGAAATGGTCTTCTTTAAGATCTTCTAATGTGTTAAATACTTAAATTTCTCCTTTCTCTATATATGTAATTATAGCAAACAAGATCTGAGATAATGGGGAGAGATACACTGTGGGTAAGGGGAGGTATCCAAGAACTTTTTGGTTACCATGAGCTTGCTAACAGCTGAGTCAGATCTGATGGATTGGATCCTGACCCATATGTGAGAAGAGATGAAAAAAATGACAATACAGATGGAACATTATGGTGAGAAAATAACTTTGTTTTTGTGCATAGGTAAGCAGTGCACAAACACAAGCTGCATCGCTAAAGTCTGACAGTTACTACTGAGTCTATGAAATACGCCTTCTGCTTAACCTACAGATGGTACTGGGTTTGAATACAGGCGTATCTAATACTTTCAAATACTTTTCATTACAAAGTGATAATGTAATGACATGGATTGTTTGTACGAGATGTGTTACTGCATTTTGCCACCTCTCACCATTGCTGTGCATTGGTGCACATTGTGCACCTCCTCACAGGTATGGAGCCCAAAAAGTGAATGGGGTCCATTGCTTTTTCTGCTACTTATGTGTGTTGTGTGTGATTCTATTTTTGACCAGATTAAAGTTGCTATAATGGGGTAAATAGGAAAATGGTGAAATGAGGAGCAAGCAGGGGGAAGAACAAAGTCTGACAGTTAGTACTGAGTTTCTGGAATGCACCTGCTACTTAACTGACTCCGTGGCAGCAAGTAATGCAGTTAATGCAGTGATATGTTTCTTTTTGGGGCCAGATGGTACTGGGTTGGAATACAGCTGTATGTAATACATTTTTTGCATTACTTTTGCTGCACATTGGTGCACAATGTGCAGTGAACCATTGTGCAATAATGCATTAAAGAAAAAAAATGACAAAGACAGGACAGTGATGAAATGGGGAGCAAGCAGGGGGAAAGAACAAAGAGAAAGCAGGGAGGATGTGCAGGAGGAAGGTAGGAAATAACCATAGCTATCCATTTCTTTACTGTCACCTCCAGAGAGAGAAGGCTGACCATAACACAATCATATTGTATAGCCAATTGGACCAAATCAAGTGTGTCAAGAAGACACGTGTGTGAAATGTAGAGCTATGTATGGGACAATTTTTTTTATGGGATAGGTGTCCATTCTTTTTTTTTTTTTGAGAGAGAGAGGAATGTTGGGGGAAGGGATGTAGGAATCTCTGGGTGAGGTAAGTTGAGTAGGTGAGGAAGCAATTTCAGACAGATAATACAAAAAAGAGACAAGTATGCTGATGGACACAAAAGGTCAGGGGAACACCATGATTTGGGTGAGAGTGGGGGCATCACAAACTCATGGTTGTCAAGTTGGTGACAGTGAGAATCGACTTCTCACCCACTGGACTATCATCACAGTCACTTCACTCCATCACTGGCTGGAGTGCTTGACATCTGCATCTCCTTCTCCTCTTGGTAATATGTGAAATGAGGGAGAGCAGCCTCTCCAGCCAGCTTAGGCATGCACCAACAGTGTGGCGCACAACCCTATGTACCATCCCTGGCAATTCAGCACAGATGATAAAATCACCACCTCTGCCACTGCTCCCGGAGGGTACCACTGGACCAGCCTCTGATGAAGGACTACCTGAGGGGACAGGTAGTTCAGGGGCAGCAGAGGTGGTGCTGCCAGGTTAGCTCCCATAAGTGCTGGGTAATGGTGCTGGAGCTGGTGTAGGGGTGGGCAGGTAGATCTTGTGGGGCAGGCCTTCCCCACTGTGCTGTGAAGCATTTAGTGATGTTGTACACAGGGATGACTTGGACACAATTTGACGACACGTAATAAAAAAATAATAATAATAAAATAAAATAAAAATAAAAAAGAGAAGATAAGGGTTGGGGTGAGAGGAAAAAAGAGATAGCATTAGTATCTTCATATGTGACATATAACGCATTGATACAATTAATTGACTGTTATCTTAACTTTTACTTTTAAGACTACCAACTCCTAACAGATAACTTTTACTTTTAAGACTACCAGCTCCTAACAGAGGCACACTATAATACAGATTGCAGCAACTACTCCTTGACAAGTGCATATATTGCACATATGTGTGTTCCAGTTATACAGATTACAGTTTACAGCAGGACATGTGGGCCACTGGTATAGAACTTTTACTTTAAACCTCTAAATTACATATAATTGAGGAATTAACAGTATTGTATAGTTGGGAAGTGTGGTCTTTGAACCCACAACCTGTGACTAAAGTCTAATCTTGGTTTGTGCTACAGACTAATGCATGCACACTTGCTTTTACATTTGAGATATGCATGCTCAGTTTGTTGTAACATTGGACTATTGGTTTGTGCTACAGACTAATGCATGCATATGTGCTTTTACACTTAAGATATGCATGCTCAATTTGATACAATTCTATATAATACCAAAAAAGCTGCCTTTAACTTTTAATGCTAGAATAACTCTACTGTTCTGCTGCATATATACCACATGCTGCACTCTTCCTCACCAATCTAGCCCCATGGTTTTGTACATTGACTTCATGGTCCCTGTTAGTTGTGGAAAAAAACAGAACAGAACATTATGCCATTATGAATACCAATTTTGCCTATATTCAGCTTTTTAAGTCTTACAGGTACTCCCTGTGATGTTTAAATGGGACAATAAGATGACCAAATGGGATTATACCAATACTGTGTTGTTTAAATAGGATGATAAGACAACCAAATGGGACTGTGCCAACACCGTGATGTTTAAATGGGACAATAGGATTATCAAACTGGACTGTGTCAATACTGTAATGCTTAAATGGGATGATAAGATGACCAAACGGGACTATGCCAATACTGTTATGTTTAAATGGGATGATAAGATGACCAAACAGGACTATGCCAATACTGTTATGTTTAAATGGGACGATAAGATGACCAAACAGGACTATGCCAATACCGTGATGTTTAAATGGGACAATAAGACAACCAAATGAGATTATGCCAATACCGTAATGTTTAAATGGGACAATAAGACAACTAAATGAGATTATGCCAATACCGTAATGTTTAAATGGGATGATAAGATGACCAAACGGGACTACACCAATACCGTAATGTTTAAATGGGATGATAAGATGACCAAACGGGACTACACCAATACCGTAATGTTTAAATGGGATGATAAGATGACCAAACGGGACTACACCAATACCGTGATGTTTAAATGAGAAAGAGATTTTGTCTTTAATTCTAAATGCACCATGTCCCGGGTGAAATGTTTTCAATTTCTGGATGGCATATGAATTCTGTGGAAGGGTGTGGATTCTAAAGTTAAAGAATTTTGTTGACTACAGTAGAGGGTCAATTATCCAAATTAATTGGGGCCTAGGGTAAGTCGGATAATCAAACATATAATTGAACCAGACAAAAAATGTCTATACAAAATGGTACAGTATATTATTGTACTGATAGTTAACTAATTTATGGTATTCTAATGTTGATAGACAAATGACTAAATTGCCAGAGTCATTTGGAAGGTGGGGCTAGAACAGTACAATATGGCACAAATAAAAATCTAATTCATTAGCATACAGAAACTCCAGCAGTCCAAATAGTCCAAAAAAAGCAACCACTTAACAAAAATGGTGCCGCAATCAATATAGACTAGACAGACCAGAAGTGGCCATCAAGCCATTAAGCAATGTTGAAGTGCAACTCCAGAAAAGACCAGCAAGTCAAAGGCTAAATGGATCAACACCAAAGGCTAAGTAGATGCTAATGGAAAATGTCCTTTGTCAGATGGTAAAGACCTAAAGAAAAATTTCTGATCCCAGTAGCCTAAGAAGAGCGATTATTGACGTACATTCAGAAAATACCCGGGGTTGGAAGGGAGTCTGAAAATGTCAGTACATTAAATATGTTTCATAACTGCAAACAAAAGGCAATGAATGTAGAGACATTTTTTCAAAGCTATACACGGACTGAGGCACCTTTCTAGAAGGATGGATAGCAGGACTTTTGCAAGAGAATATTTCAGTGGGACTACAACTGAAACAGTGAGCATGTGTCCTTAATGCCTTAATGAACACTCTCTGAGCTACTGTGCCTAACCAATTGTTGTTTGGGTATAGAAGTCAATCAGCAAAGCAGAATTTCTAAGTTTGACTGCAAGCAGCAATGAACGTTAAATTCTGCGCAGCAGGAAGGACGCATGTACAGATGCAATGACGCACATGGCACAATTAGGAATGCTGCATTTGGATGACTGACGTTTTAGGTGACTGATGTTCACATAATTGACTCTCTACTGTACATTAATTCAACCACAGAATTTTTGTGGTTTACTTACACACATAACAAGAAAGATGTGAATTTTTTGAATGTTAAGCTAACAAAGAAAAAGACAGTTTTGTTTCCAATATTTACACAAAACCAACCTTCTCAAATTCATATTTATACTTTAAGAGTTGTCACCCATGGAAACAAAAATGCACTTTAGTAAAAGGACAGCTTGTTTGTTTCCAGAATGATAGCAGATGAAGTCACCTTTGGATAGGAGGTATAAATTTTAAAGAGTATGCTTTTACAGAGGGGTTACCCCAAAAATTTAATAGACCAATTCACCTCTGAGATCTTTAAGAGGAGAACAAATAAGTTCAAGCCTCATTTAGGTACTAATGAAATCCTCCAAACCCAAAGCATGTTTTTGGAATCCACAACCCACTTCGAATGAGCTTTGATTCTATGTAGTAATGTTACAAGTTTCAAAAGAGTGGTGGAGAATAACTGGGCTATTTTTAAACAGGACACACACTTTTGGAATTTTGTGGGTGAATCCCCCAACTTTGTTTATAAAAGAGGCCAGAATGTGAAGAACAAATTTGAACAGAATATGATCTTGACTACAGAAACAATTAACACCCCCCCCCCAACCACAAAAACTGTGGAATGAGCAGTCAGAGTAAATATATTTGGCAAAGTGACGCCGATTATGTTAAATCACAGAAAGCTAAAACTGAAAAATCATGCAACCTGTACCTCTACAGGAGTTGTTTATCTGGCTTTCTGTTTAGACAATGAGTCATTTTATGTTGGAGAAAATAAGCGTACCTTAAGAAAACGGATTTACAAACATCTGTGTGAGTAAAGAAAATAAACTGAATGCTCTATATAAACATACCACACTCTGTTGTTGTTGTTGTGTCTTTCGGCTTTTCCCAGTTAGGGGTCGCCACAGTGGAACTCCGGTCCGCTAATGATTGGCAGTAGATTTTTACGTGCCGAGTTGCCAGCTCTGACGCACAACCTTTAACGAAGGTATGCCCATTCACGCATGTCTCCGCTGAGAAGATGCTCTAGCTGAGAATTGAACAGGAAAACGTCTTACTGTGAGGTGACAACGCTACGTTATAATGGTAGAAAAAACTTGCATAAATTAAAATTTGCAGTGTTAGTAAGGGAAGGCATCGACATGGGGGGCGGTGCCTGGGAATCTAAACTGGAATTTAAGAAACTATTGTTGCAGTTAAGATTAAACGCCTCTACTAAGCCACATTTGAATGAATTTGTATAAGTAGTGTGTTAAAACTACATTCTGCAAAACTATGAATATACTAGGAAAGAATGTTTTTTGCATCTTCAGCGTTATTTTTTATTTATGATATTCAAGGATTTTATGCTAGTTAGTGTGATACCAACTTCTTATTGTCTTTTTCTTTACATCTATTGATTGATTGTTAATTCATTATTTAACAGCTTGTGGGTATAAATGTGCTTTTTAAAGCTTTTTAGTTTAGTTCTGATGAAGTCCTGTGTTTCAAGGATGAAAGCACTTAACTAAAGTTTATTAAAATTTTTTTTTACCGTATTTGGCTTCTGTCTTCTAGAATTTCTGCATCAGTATTGTTTTGTGGAAGTTTATTTCATCCAAAGTTGTATGCAAAACCAAAATCTTTCATTCAGTAACTTTCATTTAGTTCTTACTCTCACTCTGACCGTGTTGGAAAACAGTCTGTATTGGCAGGCATCTCTGGTTTCCTCTGCCAATAACAATTTCCGGTTTATTCTTCCAGGTCTCTTTTCACTGCAGTTGATTCTTCTTCCCAGAGCTGCTCCTTTGGGCACCAGCCTGGGGATTTATAAAGAGTCTTACTGTCGGCGCTAACAGATGTGGCCAAAATAAACTGATTCCATAATTGTGGAAAATGCAATTCAGAGACATTAGTCTCAATGACAAAAGCCCTCATTGTCGGCTAATTTTTATGTCTCTGAATGTCTTGGTGTTGTCACTAGTGCTAATCAGCATTTTCCTGAAATAATCACTACTGGAGGCTCGTGCATTGTGTTGGCACAGGCATTCTTCTTATGTATTCACACACACACACACACACACACACACACACACACACACACACACACACACACACACACACACACACACACTTTTGTTTACAGAATCTCCTTGATGAACCTTGTTATTTTTCTCTGCCCTTCGTGAATCATGGATGATTACAGTCAGTCAGCGCAAATTACGGATGATTACATTCAGTCAGTATTTCCAGCCACTGGAGTTTCATATTTCTTATTGTTCAAAAGTACAACCTGTTGCTGTATTAATTTTTTAAGTGCCTCAGAATAAAATTTAAAGATCTTCCTAGTGTCATCTAATGCTCCTCCCTGTGTTTTCTGGAGGTCTTGAGCACAGCCATTTAGAGGTATGGCAGCCCCCCAAAAATGGACATACCCACATTCCTCTCAACTGTCTCTGATTTTACAGAATGTCTGTCATTTTGTCTGATATTAATTGTATATATTGTATGATTACAATATTAATAATATCAAACGTTAGTGTTTCATACTTCTTATTAATCAGATAATACATCCTAATGGAAGAGGCATTTTTTAGTGCAGATGACTAAAGCGCTGTTAATGAGGTGCTTCCTATACCAAAGGTATAGGATTTTAAGCTTTGCCTTTTTGTTCTGTTATTTTAACGACTTATGGTAATACATAAAGACTGTCCCTGGTGTTTAGTGTGGGTCTATATTATAAGAGCGAAGTTTTAAATATTCAAACAACATATGGGTGACACCAAATTGTCTAATATTTAAAACCTCACAAGTGTGAACGGAGATCACTGTATAGAATTCTTCCCTTTACTTCAACGTAGTAGTTGGTACACTTAAATAGCGGTGGGTGTGGGGGGCGCAAGGAGGCTTGCCCCCCCCTGCTCAGAGCGATCAGGTAGGTTTTTCTTTTATTTTTGCATTTTTTATTTTGGTTTCAATATTTTACAACTTCGCTCATATGGTGTCGCCCATATGGTGTTTGAGGTTGTAAAATTTCGTTCTTATAATATAGACCCGTTTAGTGTTAGCACAGATGGCTGAAGCTCTGCCTACTTGACAAGTTGCTTTCTGTGTCAGGGGTACAGGGTTCAAAGTTTGCTCTACTTTCTTAATTTTTTAAAATGAGTTAGGATTATATTTAACAAGTGGCCCTGGTCTCTAGTGTTACCCCCCAACCCATGTTTTATGTCTTTTCTGCTGCAACAACTGTGGTTCTATTCACTTTGTAAGTCACGTAGGATAAGCTTTCAAATCCCTGGTATCTAGTGCACCCCAACCCAGACATCTTTTGTACTGCAAAACCGTGGGAGGATGGCATAACGGTTAAGGTGTTTACCTTGTAGACACAAGGTGCAGGGTTTGATTCTCACATGGGGTAATTGGCTAGGCTTGAAAAGGCCCACAAGGGTAGTTAGCCTAGTACTAATCCATGAACCTAATCTATGAACCGTCATTTTATTAACTTTTTCATTGAGTTTAAAGTAATAAATACATTTCCTTGGTGTCTAGTATACCCTTTGATATTGCAGGATCTGCTCATTAATCTAGGGGAGTTCTGAGGTTTGACAGCCCCCCATGTATGCAAACACACACACACACACACACACACACACACACACACACACACACACACACACACACACACACACACACACATACACACTTTCCCTACCTGTCTCCTATCTAATCTCCTTAAAGCGAACACCCTGTCACATACAGTCGCACTTACACACACACACACACACACACACACACACACACACACACACACACACACACACACACACACACACACACACACACGCAGAAACCACCTCTCCCTGTCCACTAAAGTCCCTGACATTTACCTCTAATGTAATCTCACTCATATAAAGTAAAGGGTGAATGTGAACTTTTGGCCAAGTTAGAATCTCTTGGTGGCATGCATGCCTTAAGAAAGGCATTCCTGAATGAGAGCACATGGCTGATTAGAATAAGCCACTCCCATGGAATGCCTCATTAGTATTATAGCTCAGCCAAGGACATGGCCTACCGCAGTGATCCTGCAGACAGTGTAGGATCACTACAATAGGCCTGTCTCTGAATCAGAAAGGGTGGTAGCAGCCCACATTAGCATCTGCCACATGTGGCAGCCCTTTCTGAATCTAGCCCCAAGTCCCTGTCACCAAAGGGAAAATGCTCTCTGGTTTGTCTTCTTTCAGCCCTCTTTTTATCTTACATTTATTAGCCCATTGAACAAACCTGCTACTTGAAGAAGTCTGTTAATTATTATTAACGCTTTCCTCCATATTTTAACATGCTCACAAAATTCACAAAAATACAATCAGTTCATAAGGAAAGGCAGTCATTTTACAGTAGTTCAGATTCTGAAAAAGAAAAAAAATGGGATACTTGGATAAATTATTGAACCATTTAATGAAAAACTGTAGATAATGACACGTGTTACTTTATATAATTCAATTGCTATAAATGTAGTTTCAACAGTCTTTCAGCACACATCAGTTTTGTGTAGTTTCACTGGTATTACTTTATAATTATTTTGCAATCATTAGTAACATCTATATTGGAAGCATACAGTTACTGATGTTGTTGTTACAGGTAATTGTACAGACTTTTGGGAAAGGAAAGATATTTGGTGGGGGGAAATCTCATCTGTCCATACTTCAAAGTTACTAGGTCCCAGAGTTTGGAAACATAGCATCATAAAAATAAAAACCCAAGATGCATTTGAGGCTTTTAAATGTGCTCACAAAGACCATCTTATTAAAGCAGTCCAGTGCACCTGCTGCTGTGATAATGGTTAATTACCAGGTAATTATTCAAGGTATCAGTACTGCACATATTACTTAATTACCAAGTAATGATTCAAGGTATCAGTACTGGGCATATTACTGAATTACCAGGTAATGATTCAAGGTATCAGTACTGCACATATTACTGAATTAGCAGGTAATGATTCAAGGTATCAGTACTGGGCATATCATTGAATTACCAGGTAATGATTCAAGGTATCAGTACTGCACATATTACTGAATTAGCAGGTAATGATTCAAGGTATCAGTTCTGGGCATATTACTGAATTGCCAGGTAATGATTCAATGTATCAGTACTGGACATATTACTGAATTACCAGGTAATCATTCAAGGTATCAGTTCTGGGCGTATTACTGAATTACCAGGTAATGATTCAATGGATCAGTACTAGGCATATTACTGAATTACCAGGTAATGATTCAAGGTATCAGTACTGGGCATATTACTGAATTACCAGGCAATGATTCAAGGTATCAGTACTGGACATATTACTGATTTTCCAGGTAATGATTCAAGGTATCAGTACTGCACATATTACTGAATTACCAAGTAATGATTCAAGGTATCAATACTGGGCATATTACTGAATTACCAGGTAATGATTCAAGGTATCAGTACTGAACATATTACTGAATTACCAGGTAATGATTCAAGGTATCAGTACTGGGAATATTATTGAATTACCAGGTAATGATTCAAGGTACCAGTACTGTGCATATTACTGAATTACCAGGTAATGATTCAAGGTATCAGTACTGAACATATTACTGAATTACCAGGTAATGATTCAAGGTATCAGTACTGGGCATATTATTGAATTACCAGGTAATGATTCAAGGTACCAGTACTGCGCATATTACTGAATTACCAGGTAATGATTCAAGCTATCAGTACTGGGCATATTCCTGAATTACCAGGTAATGATTCAAGGTATCAGTACTGAGCATATTACTGTATTTCAGGTATTACACCCTTTCTAAATGTTTAGTACAGGTTCAATTTAAAAGAACATTTAAATAGGAGTCATAAGATCACATGACATACAGCCCAAACATCATGTGAACAAATTAAAGCAACAGTACCATACAGAATTACACGTTAATGTCCACAATTCAAATATCATACATACACATATAAATGTATTTACAAGTTTAAAAGACTTTATACATATATAACCTTATTTCAACTTAACACGCTGTATCTTAGTTAAAACGGGCTTAAGAGAAACAGCAGAATTCAGACCCAGTTGGTTATCTGCTGAAAGTCTAACAATCCATTCAAATTCCCTAACCTCAACAAATTTCCTACATCCCCTCCTCTAATAGATAAACAAACAGCATCAATCACTCTAAATTTAAACCTATGACATGAACCATATATATTAATGTGCTTAAACAATGCATTATTTTCACAGGCCCTTCTAATCTCAGACTTGTGTTCTATTATACATTCTTTTAATTTTCAAGTGGCTTTTCCAATATAAAATGAACAACACATAGTACAAGTTGCTAAATAAACCACATTACTAGTATTACATGTAGCCGACACATCAAATGTATATTTTTTATGTGTTATTGGGTGCATAAAGATGCTGTTATCAGATGTCATAGACAAAATATCACCACAACAAGTACAGTTGCCACAACCAAAAGTACCTTTCCTCCAAAAAGTACAACTTGAATCTAATTCAAAATTAAAATCTTTATAACATAACATACTTTTTATTGTCTTCGTGTTCTTAAAGGCAAATATAGGTCTATCATCTAAAACTGCCCTAACTTCATTAGATGCCATCAATACTGTCCAGTATTTACTAATAATATTCTTAACCAACCTTGTCTTAGTATTATATGAAGTTAGGTATCTAAGCTTCCCTTCCCTAATATCATCAGAACGAGCACTGTTCAAATATTCATTAGTTGAAAAAAATATAGGTTTATATGTAGTTGACCTATTTGTTATTACTTTAGTCTTAATATCATCCAGTATCAAAGGATTGTAACCACTATCCAAAAATTCTTGATACGCCTCATCTAGCTGTTTCAAAAACAAAATCATCCGTATTAAGTCTACTAATCCTACCAAACTGTGCCATAACAATACTTTTAAAAACGTGTGGAGCATGCATACTAGAACCATGCAAATACCTCCCAGCATTAACTTCCTTTCTATAAACACTTGTATTCATTATACCATCATAAAAATTTATACTAACATCCAAAAAGTTTATTAAACTACTGGAAAAGTTCATTTTAAATTTTAAAAAATTAGTTGTATTATTCAAGTAACACAAATATTCATGTAACTCTATAGAAGACCCTTTCCAAATCAAAAAACAGTCATCAACAAATCTCTGGTAAAAACATACATTAGAATTTAAAAATTCTTTACCATCAAAAATATAAAGTTTCTCCCATTGATACAAAACTAAGTTTGCATAAGTATTTGCTACCGGTGTGCTCATAGCTACACCGGTAAGTTGTAAATACAACTGCTTATAAAATAAAAAAAACATTATTAGACAACACCAAATCTAGTAGAGAACAAATAATTTCAATGTACCTTGTTGTAAAGGATGAAGACTGTACTAAAAATTCACGAATTGTATTAATACCATGATCATTCGGAATTACTGTAAACAATGAAGTGATGTCTAACGTTACAAAAATTACATCTTTGTTAGCATCAGGATCATCTAAACCAATATACCATTGCTTTAATTTTAATATAAAATCTATTGTGTCTTTTAACACTGTATCACGAGCAGATAAAAATGGATACAACTGCTTCTGTAAATACACAGATATAGGCTCCGTTATCCAACCATTTCCCGAAACTATCGAGCGCATAGGTGGATCATGCCAAGACTTGTGGATTTTCGGTATGCCATATAACTGTGGAATAGTGGGACAAGTAACTGTAAAATAATGAACTAAATCCAAATCTATATCACCAGATAGCTGTAAATCATAAATAAACATGTTAATATCACTAACACATTTTTTAACATCTACACGTGTTATAACTTTAAACACTGAAGTATCTAGTAGTAATTCAGAGACAGAAGAAAAATATTTTACCCTGTCCATTAACACAGTAGCACCCCCCTTATCCACCTGCTTGATCACAATATTTGAATTAGCCTGCAGCTCCTTAAGGGCTACAAATTCAGGGTAATACAAATTATAGTTCTTATAACCAGTTTCAGAATAGAGACATCTTAAATCTTTCTCACACATCACCATCATTTTTTCGTGGCCTAAAAATGACATACTGATGGCTAAAAATGTGAACAATGATGCTGCTTGCCCCGTTTCACAAAAGTCTGTTTTGGATAGTCTGGATGACTTTCCAGAAATAACTTCTCAGTCTACTTTTTGTGAGAAGACATCGGTTGGCTGTATAGCTGTAACCACGCCCACCCCCATTACACTTACGTCACAGATAGAGGATAGGAATGGTGATGTGGGTACATCCATGAATGGAGGTAATGCTGTTGTAGCTAACAAGATTGATGAAGCAAAGGGCTCACATCAATCTATACTTACTTTTTTTCAAAAACCATTTCAGTTATGTCAAGCGGAAAAAGTAAAGGAGCGTTCCGCTTCACGAGGAAGGTCAACTACGAGACAAACAACACACTCGACAAAACGGAAGAACAACAGCCCAGTAAAACAGCTGAAAATAGTCCTAAGATAGTGGCAAGTTGTTTAAATCTTTCTGCCTTTGTTCTAGAGGCTGCACATTTTAGACTTTTGCAAAAGGGACTTGGGTTTATACCCGCTGCATCTGATAATATTGTGAGTGCAGAAGTAGATCTTAAACAATTTACTAGGAATGTAAGTTTGAAATTATTATTTAAACATACCAGTTCTATGCAAATGAGTTGTAAAAGACGTAGTGCATTTATTCCTATTAATGTTCCTGTTGTTACTGCATTTCACGATTTGTGTGAGAAAGATTTAAGATGTCTCTATTCTGAAACTGGTTATAAGAACTATAATTTGTCTTATCCTGAATTTGTAGCCCTTAAGGAGCTGCAGGCTAATTCAAATATTGTGATAAAGCAGGCGGATAAAGGGGGTGCTACTGTGTTAATGGACAGGATAAAATATTTTTCTTCTGTCTCTGAAATACTACTAGATACTTCAGTGTTTAAAGTTATAACATGTGTAGATGTTAAAAAATGTGTTAGTGATCCACAAGTCTTGGCATGATCCACCTATGCGCCCGATAGTTTTGGGAAATGGTTGGATAACGGAGCCTATATCTGTGTATTTACAGAAGCAGTTATATCCATTTTTATCTGCTTGTGATACAGTGTTAGAAGACACAATAGATTTTATATTAAAATTAAAGCAATGGTATATTGGTTTAGATGATCCTGATGCTAACAAAGATGTCATATTCTGAAACTGGTTATAAGAACTATAATTTGTCTTATCCTGAATTTGTAGCCCTTAAGGAGCTGCAGGCTAATTCAAATATTGTGATCAAGCAGGCGGATAAGGGGGTGCTACTGTGTTAATGGACAGGGTAAAATATTTTTCTTCTGTCTCTGAATTACTACTAGATACTTCAGTGTTTAAAGTTATAACACGTGTAGATGTTAAAAAATGTGTTAGTGATATTAACATGTTTATTTATGATTTACAGCTATCTGGTGATATAGATTTGGATTTAGTTCATTATTTTACAGTTACTTGTCCCACTATTCCACAGTTATATGGCATACCGAAAATCCACAAGTCTTGGCATGATCCACCTATGCGCTCGATAGTTTCGGGAAATGGGTGGATAACGGAGCCTATATCTGTGTATTTACAGAAGCAGTTATATCCATTTTTATCTGCTTGTGATACAGTGTTAGAAGACACAATAGATTTTATATTAAAATTAAAGCAATGGTATATTGGTTTAGATGATCCTGATGCTAACAAAGATGTCATATTCTGAAACTGGTTATAAGAACTATAATTTGTCTTATCCTGAATTTGTAGCCCTTAAGGAGCTGCAGGCTAATTCAAATATTGTGATCAAGCAGGTGGATAAGGGGGGTGCTACTGTGTTAATGGACAGGGTAAAATATTTTTCTTCTGTCTCTGAATTACTACTAGATACTTCAGTGTTTAAAGTTATAACACGTGTAGATGTTAAAAAATGTGTTAGTGATATTAACATATTTATTTATGATTTACAGCTATCTGGTGATATAAATTTGGATTTATTTCATTATTTTACAGTTACTTGTCCTACTATTCCACAGTTATATGGCATACCGAAAATCCACAAGTCTTGGCATGATCCACCTATGCGCCCGATAGTTTCGGGAAATGGTTGGATAACGAAGCCTATATCTGTGTATTTACAGAAGCAGTTATATCCATTTTTATCTGCTTGTGATACAGTGTTAAAAGACACAATAGATTTTATATTAAAATTAAAGCAATGGTATATTGGTTTAGATGATCCAGATGCTAACAAAGATGTAATTTTTGTAACGTTAGACATCACTTCATTGTTTACAGTAATTCCGAATGATCATGGTATTAATACAATTCGTGAATTTTTAGTACAGTCTTCATCCTTTACAGCAAGGTACATTGAAATTATTTGTTCTCTACTAGATTTGGTGTTGTCTAATAATGTTTTTTTATTTAATAAAGAGTTGTATTTACAACTTACCGGTGTAGCTATGGGCACACTGCTAGCAAATACTTATGCAAACTTAGTTTTGTATCAATGGGAGAAACTTTATATTTTTGATGGTAAAGAATTTTTAAATTCTAATGTATGTTTTTACCAGAGATTTGTCGATGACTGCTTTTTGATTTGGAAAGGGTCTTCTATAGAGTTACGTGAATATTTGTGTTACTTGAATAATACAACTAATTTTTTAAAATTTAAAATGAACTTTTCCAGTAGTTTAATAAACTTTTTGGATGTTAGTATACATTTTTATGATGGTATAATGAATACAAGCGTTTATAGAAAGAAAGTTAATGCTGGGAGGTATTTGCATGGTTCTAGTATGCATGCTCCACACGTTTTTAAAAGTATTGTTATGGCACAGTTTGGTAGGATTAGTAGACTTAATACGGATGATTTTTGTTTTTTGAAACAGCTAGATGAGGCGTATCAAGAATTTTTGGATAGTGGTTACAATCCTTTGATACTGGATGATATTAAGACTAAAGTAATAACAAATAGGTCAACTACATATAAACCTATATTTTTCTCAACTAATGAATATTTGAACAGTGCTCATTCTGATGATATTAGGAAGGAAGCTTAGATACCTAACTTCATATAATACTAAGACAAGGTTGGTTAAGAATCTTATTAGTAAATACTGGACAGTATTGATGGCATCTAATGAAGTTAGGGCAGTTTTAGATGATAGACCTATATTTGCCTATAAGAACATGAAGACAATAAAAAGTATGTTATGTTATAAAGATTTTAATGTTGGATTAGATTCAAGTTGTACTTTTAGGAGGAAAGGTACTTTTGGTTGTGGCAACTGTACTTGCTGTGGTGATATTTTGTCTATGACGTCTGATAACAGCAACTTTATGCACCCAATAACACATAAAAAATATACATTTGATGTGTCGGCTACATGTAATACTAGTAATGTGGTTTATTTAGCAACTTGTACTGTGTGTTGTTAATTTTATATTGGGAAAAAAACACTAGAAAATTAAAAGAACGTATAATAGAACACAAGTCTGAGATTAGAAGGGCCTGTGAAAATAATGCATTGTTTAAGCACATTAATATATATAGTTCATGTCATAGGTTTAAATTTAGAGTGATTGATGCTGTTTATCTATTAGAGGAGGGGATGTGGAAAATTTGTTAGAGGTTAGGGAATTTGAATGGATTGTTAGACTTTCAGCAGATAACCAACCGGGTCTGAATTCTGCTGTTTCTCTTAAGCCTGTTTTAACTAAGATACAGCGTGTTAAGTTGAAATAAGGTTATATATGTATAAAGTCTTTTAAACTTGTAAATACATTTATATGTGTATGTATGATTTTTGAATTGTGGACATTAACGTGTAATTCTGTATGTTACTGTTGCTTTAATTTGTTCACATGATGTTTGGGCTGTATGTCATGTGATCTTATGACTCCTATTTAAATGTTCTTTTAAATTGAACCTGTACTAAACATTGAGAAAGGGTGTAATGCCTGAAAGCTTTGTCTTGTCATAAAGGTTTTTTTGCTCAGTGTCCTTGTTATTTTTGGATTTATTGATACAGTGGGTTGTGTACATATTACTGAATTACCAGGTAATGGTTCAAGGTATCAGTACTGGGCATATTACTGAATTACCAGGTAATGATTCAAGGTATCAGTACTGGGCATATTACTGAATTACCAGGTAATGATTCAGGGTATCAGTAATGTGCATATTACTGAATTACCAGGTAATGATTCAAGGTATCAGTACTGGGCATATTACCGAATTACCAGGTATGGTTCAAGGTATCAGTACTGGGCATATTACTGAATTACCAAGTAATGATTCAAGGTATCAGTATTGGACATATTACTGAATTACCAGGTAATGATTCAAGGTATCAGTATTGGGCATATTACTGAATTACCAGGTGATGATTCAAGGTATCAGTACTGGGCATATTACGGAATTACCAGGTAATGATTCAAGGTATCAGTACTGCACATATTACTGAATTAGCAGGTAATGATTCAAGGTATCAGTTCTGGGCATATTACTGAATTGCCAGGTAATGATTCAATGTATCGGTACTGGACATATTACTGAATTACCAGGTAATCATTCAAGGTATCAGTTCTGGGCGTTTTACTGAATTACCAGGTAATGATTCAATGTATCAGTACTGGGCATATTACTGAATTACCAGGTAATGATTCAAGGTATCAGTACTGGGCATATTACTGAATTACCAGGCAATGATTCAAGGTATCAGTACTGGACATATTACTGATTTTCTAGGTAATGATTCACGGTATCAGTACTGCACATATTACTGAATTACCAAGTAATGATTCAAGGTATCAATACTGGGCATATTACTGAATTACCAGGTAATGATTCAAGGTATCAGTACTGGGCATATTATTGAATTACCAGGTAATGATTCAAGGTACCAGTACTGCGCATATTACTGAATTACCAGGTAATGATTCAAGGTATCAGTACTGGGCATATTCCTGAATTACCAGGTAATGATTCAAGGTATCAGTACTGAGCATATTACTGTATTTCAGGTATTACACCCTTTCTCAATGTTTAGTACAGGTTCAATTTAAAAGAACATTTAAATAGGAGTCATAAGATCACATGACATACAGCCCAAACATCATGTGAACAAATTAAAGCAACAGTACCATACAGAATTACACGTTAATGTCCACAATTCAAATATCATACATACACATATAAATGTATTTACAAGTTTAAAAGACTTTATACATATATAACCTTATTTCAACTTAACACGCTGTATCTTAGTTAAAACGGGCTTAAGAGAAACAGCAGAATTCAGACGCGGTTGGTTATCTGCTGAAAGTCTAACAATCCATTCAAATTCCCTAACCTCTAACAAATTTCCTACATCCCCTCCTCTAATAGATAAACAAACAGCATCAATCACTCTAAATTTAAACCTATGACATGAACCATATATATTAATGTGCTTAAACAATGCATTATTTTCACAGGCCCTTCTAATCTCAGACTTGTGTTCTATTATACATTCTTTTAATTTTCAAGTGGTTTTTCCAATATAAAATGAACAACACACAGTACAAGTTGCTAAATAAACCACATTACTAGTATTACATGTAGCCGACACATCAAATGTATATTTTTTATGTGTTATTGGGTGCATAAAGATGCTGTTATCAGATATCATAGACAAAATATCACCACAACAAGTACAGTTGCCACAACCAAAAGTACATTTCCTCCTAAAAGTACAACTTGAATCTAATTCAAAATTAAAATCTTTATAACATAACATACTTTTTATTGTCTTCGTGTTCTTAAAGGCAAATATAGGTCTATCATCTAAAACTGCCCTAACTTCATTAGATGCCATCAATACTGTCCAGTATTTACTAATAATATTCTTAACCAACCTTGTCTTAGTATTATATGAAGTTAGGTATCTAAGCTTCCCTTCCCTAATATCATCAGAACGAGCACTGTTCAAATATTCATTAGTTGAAAAAAATATAGGTTTATATGTAGTTGACCTATTTGTTATTACTTTAGTCTTAATATCATCCAGTATCAAAGGATTGTAACCACTATCCAAAAATTCTTGATACGCCTCATCTAGCTGTTTCAAAAAACAAAAATCATCCGTATTAAGTCTACTAATCCTACCAAACTGTGCCATAACAATACTTTTAAAAATGTGTGGAGCATGCATACTAGAACCATGCAAATACCTCCCAGCATTAACTTCCTTTCTATAAACGCTTGTATTCATTATACCATCATAAAAATTTATACTAACATCCAAAAAGTTTATTAAACTACTGGAAAAGTTCATTTTAAATTTTAAAAAATTAGTTGTATTATTCAAGTAACACAAATATTCATGTAACTCTATAGAAGATCCTTTCCAAATCAAAAAACAGTCATCAACAAATCTCTGGTAAAAACATACATTAGAATTTAAAAATTCTTTACCATCAAAAATATAAAGTTTCTCCCATTGATACAAAACTAAGTTTGCATAAGTATTTGCTACTGGTCTGCTCATAGCTACACCGGTAAGTTGTAAATACAACTGTTTATTAAATAAAAAAAACATTATTAGACAACACCAAATCTAGTAGAGAACAAATTATTTCAATGTACCTTGTTGTAAAGGATGAAGACTGTACTAAAAATTGACGAATTGTATTAATACCATGATCATTCGGAATTACTGTAAACAATGAAGTGATGTCTAACGTTACAAAAATTACATCTTTGTTAGCATCAGGATCATCTAAATCAATATACCATTGCTTTAATTTTAATATAAAATCTATTGTGTCTTTTAACACTGTATCACAAGCAGATAAAAATGGATACAACTGCTTCTGTAAATACACAGATATAGGCTCCGTTATCCAACCATTTCCCGAAACTATCAAGCGCATAGGTGGATCATGCCAAGACTTGTGGATTTTCGGTATGCCATATAACTGTGGAATAGTGGGACAAGTAACTGTAAAATAATGAACTAAATCCAAATCTATATCACCAGATAGCTGTAAATCATAAATAAACATGTTAATATCACTAACACATTTTTTAACATCTACACGTGTTATAACTTTAAACACTGAAGTATCTAGTAGTAATTCAGAGACAGAAGAAAAATATTTTACCCTGTCCATTAACACAGTAGCCCCCCCCTTATCCGCCTGCTTGATCACAATATTTGAATTAGCCTGCAGCTCCTTAAGGGCTACAAATTCAGGATAAGACAAATTATAGTTCTTATAACCAGTTTCAGAATAGAGACATCTTAAATCTTTCTCACACATCACCATCATTTTTTCGTGGCCTAAAAATGACATACTGATGGCTAAAAATGTGAACAATGATGCTGCTTGCCCCGTTTCACAAAAGTCTGTTTTGGATAGTCTGGATGACTTTCCAGAAATAACTTCTCAGTCTACTTTTTGTGAGAAGACATCGGTTGGCGGTATAGCTGTAACCACGCCCACCCCCATTACACTTACGTCACAGATAGAGGATAGGAATGGTGATGTGGGTACATCCATGAATGGAGGTAATGCTGTTGTAGCTAACAAGATTGATGAAGCAAAGGGCTCACATCAATCTATACTTACTTTTTTTCAAAAACCATTTCAGTTATGTCAAGCGGAAAAAGTAAAGGAGCGTTCCGCTTCACGAGGAAGGTCGACTACGAGACAAACAACACACTCAACAAAATGGAAGAACAACAGCCCAGTAAAACAGCTGAAAATAGTCCTAAGATAGTGGCAAGTTGTTTAAATCTTTCTGCCTTTGTTCTAGAGGCTGCACATTTTAGACTTTTGCAAAAGGGACTTGGGTTTATACCCGCTGCATCTGATAATATTGTGAGTGCAGAAGTAGATCTTAAACAATTTACTAGGAATGTAAGTTTGAAATTATTATTTAAACATACCAGTTCTATGCAAATGAGTTGTAAAAGACGTAGTGCATTTATTCCTATTAATGTTCCTGTTGTTACTGCATTTCACGATTTGTGTGAGAAAGATTTAAGATGTCTCTATTCTGAAACTGGTTATAAGAACTATAATTTGTCTTATCCTGAATTTGTAGCCCTTAAGGAGCTGCAGGCTAATTCAAATATTGTGATAAAGCAGGCGGATAAAGGGGGTGCTACTGTGTTAATGGACAGGATAAAATATTTTTCTTCTGTCTCTGAATTACTACTAGATACTTCAGTGTTTAAAGTTATAACACGTGTAGATGTTAAACAATGTGTTAGTGATCCACAAGTCTTGGCATGATCCACCTATGCGCCCGATAGTTTCGGGAAATGGTTGGATAATGGAGCCTATATCTGTGTATTTACAGAAGCAGTTATATCCATTTTTATCTGCTTGTGATACAGTGTTAGAAGACACAATAGATTTTATATTAAAATTAAAGCAATGGTATATTGGTTTAGATGATCCTGATGCTAACAAAGATGTCATATTCTGAAACTGGTTATAAGAACTATAATTTGTCTTATCCTGAATTTGTAGCCCTTAAGGAGCTGCAGGCTAATTCAAATATTGTGATCAAGCAGGCGGATAAGGGGGTGCTACTGTGTTAATGGACAGGGTAAAATATTTTTCTTCTGTCTCTGAATTACTACTAGATACTTCAGTGTTTAAAGTTATAACACGTGTAGATGTTAAAAAATGTGTTAGTGATATTAACATGTTTATTTATGATTTACAGCTATCTGGTGATATAAATTTGGATTTATTTCATTATTTTACAGTTACTTGTCCTACTATTCCACAGTTATATGGCATACTGAAAATCCACAAGTCTTGGCATGATCCACCTATGCGCCCGATAGTTTCGGGAAATGGTTGGATAACGGAGCCTATATCTGTGTATTTACAGAAGCAGTTATATCCATTTTTATCTGCTTGTGATACAGTGTTAAAAGACACAATAGATTTTATATTAAAATTAAAGCAATGGTATATTGGTTTAGATGATCCAGATGCTAACAAAGATGTAATTTTTGTAACGTTAGACATCACTTCATTGTTTACAGTAATTCCGAATGATCATGGTATTAATACAATTCGTGAATTTTTAGTACAGTCTTCATCCTTTACAGCAAGGTACATTGAAATTATTTGTTCTCTACTAGATTTGGTGTTGTCTAATAATGTTTTTTTATTTAATAAACAGTTGTATTTACAACTTACCGGTGTAGCTATGGGCACACTGGTAGCAAATACTTATGCAAACTTAGTTTTGTATCAATGGGAGAAACTTTATATTTTTGATGGTAAAGAATTTTTAAATTCTAATGTATGTTTTTACCAGAGATTTGTCGATGACTGCTTTTTGATTTGGAAAGGGTCTTCTATAGAGTTACGTGAATATTTGTGTTACTTGAATAATACAACTAATTTTTTAAAATTTAAAATGAACTTTTCCAGTAGTTTAATAAACTTTTTGGATGTTAGTATACATTTTTATGATGGTATAATGAATACAAGCGTTTATAGAAAGAAAGTTAATGCTGGGAGGTATTTGCATGGTTCTAGTATGCATGCTCCACACGTTTTTAAAAGTATTGTTATGGCACAGTTTGGTAGGATTAGTAGACTTAATACGGATGATTTTTGTTTTTTGAAACAGCTAGATGAGGCGTATCAAGAATTTTTGGATAGTGGTTACAATCCTTTGATACTGGATGATATTAAGACTAAAGTAATAACAAATAGGTCAACTACATATAAACCTATATTTTTCTCAACTAATGAATATTTGAACAGTGCTCATTCTGATGATATTAGGGAAGGGAAGCTTAGATACCTAACTTCATATAATACTAAGACAAGGTTGGTTAAGAATCTTATTAGTAAATACTGGACAGTATTGATGGCATCTAATGAAGTTAGGGCAGTTTTAGATGATAGACTTATATTTGCCTATAAGAACATGAAGACAATAAAAAGTATGTTATGTTATAAAGATTTTAATGTTGGATTAGATTCAAGTTGTACTTTTAGGAGGAAAGGTACTTTTGGTTGTGGCAACTGTACTTGTTGTGGTGATATTTTGTCTATGACATCTGATAACAGCATCTTTATGCACCCAATAACACATAAAAAATATACATTTGATGTGTCGGCTACATGTAATACTAGTAATGTGGTTTATTTAGCAACTTGTACTGTGTGTTGTTAATTTTATATTGGGAAAAAAACACTAGAAAATTAAAAGAACGTATAATAGAATACAAGTCTGAGATTAGAAGGGCCTGTGAAAATAATGCATTGTTTAAGCACATTAATATATATAGTTCATGTCATAGGTTTAAATTTAGAGCGATTGATGCTGTTTGTTTATCTGTTAGAGGAGGGGATGTGGAAAATTTGTTAGAGGTTAGGGAATTTGAATGGATTGTTAGACTTTCAGCAGATAACCAACCGGGTCTGAATTCTGCTGTTTCTCTTAAGCCCGTTTTAACTAAGATACAGCGTGTTAAGTTGAAATAAGGTTATATATGTATAAAGTCTTTTAAACTTGTAAATACATTTATATGTGTATGTATGATTTTTGAATTGTGGACATTAACGTGTAATTCTGTATGTTACTGTTGCTTTAATTTGTTCACATGATGTTTGGGCTGTATGTCATGTGATCTTATGACTCCTATTTAAATGTTCTTTTAAATTGAACCTGTACTAAACATTGAGAAAGGCTGTAATGCCTGAAAGCTTTGTCTTGTCATAAAGGTTTTTTTGCTCAGCGTCCTTGTTATTTTTGGATTTATTGATACAGTGGGTTGTGTACATATTACTGAATTACCAGGTAATGGTTCAAGGTATCAGTACTGGGCATATTACTGAATTACCAGGTAATGATTCAAGGTATCAGTACTGGGCATATTACTGAATTACCAGGTAATGATTCAGGGTATCAGTAATGTGCATATTACTGAATTACCAGGTAATGATTCAAGGTATCAGTACTGGGCATATTACCGAATTACCAGGTATGGTTCAAGGTATCAGTACTGGGCATATTACTGAATTACCAAGTAATGATTCAAGGTATCAGTATTGGACATATTACTGAATTACCAGGTAATGATTCAAGGTATCAGTATTGGGCATATTACTGAATTACCAGGTAATGATTCAAGGTATCAGTACTGGGCATATTACGGAATTACCAGGTAATGATTCAAGGTATCAGTACTGCACATATTACTGAATTAGCAGGTAATGATTCAAGGTATCAGTTTTGGGCATATTACTGAATTGCCAGGTAATGATTCAATGTATCGGTACTGGACATATTACTGAATTACCAGGTAATCATTCAAGGTATCAGTTCTGGGCGTATTACTGAATTACCAGGTAATGATTCAATGTATCAGTACTGGGCATATTACTGAATTACCAGGTAATGATTCAAGGTATCAGTACTGGGCATATTACTGAATTACCAGGCAATGATTCAAGGTATCAGTACTGGACATATTACTGATTTTCCAGGTAATGATTCACGGTATCAGTACTGCACATATTACTGAATTACCAAGTAATGATTCAAGGTATCAATACTGGGCATATTACTGAATTACCAGGTAATGATTCAAGGTATCAGTACTGAACATATTACTGAATTACCAGGTAATGATTCAAGGTATCAGTACTGGGCATATTACTGAATTACCAGGTAATGATTCAAGGTACCAGTACTGCGCATATTACTGAATTACCAGGTAATGATTCAAGCTATCAGTACTGGGCATATTCCTGAATTACCAGGTAATGATTCAAGGTATCAGTACTGAGCATATTACTATATTTCAGGTATTACACCCTTTCTCAATGTTAACAAATTTCCTACATCCCCTCCTCTAATAGATAAACAAACAGCATCAATCACTCTAAATTTAAACCTATGACATGAACCATATATATTAATGTGCTTAAACAATGCATTATTTTCACAAGCCCTTCTAATCTCAGACTTGTGTTCTATTATACGTTCTTTTAATTTTCTAGTGTTTTTTTCCCAATATAAAATTAACAACACACAGTACAAGTTGCTAAATAAACCACATTACTAGTATTACATGTAGCCGACACATCAAATGTATATTTTTTATGTGTTATTGGGTGTATAAAGATGCTGTTATCAGATGTCATAGACAAAATATCACCACAACAAGTACAGTTGCCACAACCAAAAGTACCTTTCCTCCTAAAAGTACAACTTGAATCTAATCCAACATTAAAATCTTTATAACATAACATACCTTTTATTGTCTTCATGTTCTTATAGGCAAATATAGGTCTATCATCTAAAACTGCCCTAACTTCATTAGATGCCATCAATACTGTCCAGTATTTACTAATAAGATTCTTAACCAACCTTGTCTTAGTATTATATGAAGTTAGGTATCTAAGCTTCCCTTCCCTAATATCATCAGAATGAGCACTGTTCAAATATTCATTAGTTGAAAAAAATATAGGTTTATATGTAGTTGACCTATTTGTTATTACTTTAGTCTTAATATCATCCAGTATCAAAGGATTGTAACCACTATCCAAAAATTCTTGATACGCCTCATCTAGCTGTTTAAAAAAACAGAAATCATCCGTATTAAGTCTACTAATCTTACCAAACTGTGCCATAACAATACTTTTAAAAACGTGTGGAGCATGCATACTAGAACCATGCAAATACCTCCCAGCATTAACTTTCTTTCTATAAATGCTTGTATTCATTATACCATCATAAAAATGTATACTAACATCCAAAAAGTTTATTAAACTACTGGAAAAGTTCATTTTAATTTTTAAAAAATTAGTTGTATTATTCAAGTAACACAAATATTCATGTAACTCTATAGAAGATCCTTTCCAAATCAAAAAACAGTCATCAACAAATCTCTGGTAAAAACATACATTAGAATTTAAAAATTCTTTACCATCAAAAATATAAAGTTTCTCCCATTGATACAAAACTAAGTTTGCATAAGTATTTGCTACCAGTGTGCCCATAGCTACACCGGTAAGTTGTAAATACAACTGTTTATTAAATAAAAAAAACATTATTAGACAACACCAAATCTAGTAGAGAACAAATAATTTCAATGTACCTTGTTGTAAAGGATGAAGACTGTACTAAAAATTCACGAATTGTATTAATACCATGATCATTCGGAATTACTGTAAACAATGAAGTGATGTCTAACGTTACAAAAATTACATCTTTGTTAGCATCAGGATCATCTAAACCAATATACCATTGCTTTAATTTTAATATAAAATCTATTGTGTCTTTTAACACTGTATCACAAGCAGATAAAAATGGATACAACTGCTTCTGTAAATACACAGATATAGGCTCCGTTATCCAACCATTTCCCGAAACTATCGAGCGCATAGGTGGATCATGCCAAGACTTGTGGATTTTTGGTATGCCATATAACTGTGGAATAGTGGGACAAGTAACTGTAAAATAATGAACTAAATCCAAATCTATATCACCAGATAGCTGTAAATCATAAATAAACATGTTAATATCACTAACACATTTTTTAACATCTACACGTGTTATAACTTTAAACACTGAAGTATCTAGTAGTAATTCAGAGACAGAAGAAAAATATTTTACCCTGTCCATTAACACAGTAGCACCCCCCTTATCCACCTGCTTGATCACAATATTTGAATTAGCCTGCAGCTCCTTAAGGGCTACAAATTCAGGATAAGACAAATTATAGTTCTTATAACCAGTTTCAGAATAGAGACATCTTAAATCTTTCTCACACATCACCATCATTTTTTCGTGGCCTAAAAATGACATACTGACAGCTAAAAATGTGAACAATGATGCTGCTTGCCCCGTTTCACAAAAGTCTGTTTTGGGTAGTCTGGATGACTTTCCAGAAATAACTTCTCAGTCTACTTTTTGTGAGAAGACATCGGTTGGCGGTATAGCTGTAACCACGCCCACCCCCATTACACTTACGTCACAGATAGAGGATAGGAATGGTGATGTGGGTACATCCATGAATGGAGGTAATGCTGTTGTAGCTAACAAGATTGATGAAGCAAAGGGCTCACATCAATCTATACTTACTTTTTTTCAAAAACCATTTCAGTTATGTCAAGCGGAAAAAGTAAAGGAGCGTTCCGCTTCACGAGGAAGGTCGACTACGAGACAAACAACACACTCGACAAAACGGAAGAACAACAGCCCAGTAAAACAGCTGAAAATAGTCCTAAGATAGTGGCAAGTTGTTTAAATCTTTCTGCCTTTGTTCTAGAGGCTGCACATTTTAGACTTTTGCAAAAGGGTCTTGGGTTTATACCCGCTGCATCTGATAATATTGTGAGTGCAGAAGTAGATCTTAAACAATTTACTAGGAATGTAAGTTTGAAATTATTATTTAAACATACCAGTTCTATGCAAATGAGTTGTAAAAGACGTAGTGCATTTATTCCTATTAATGTTCCTGTTGTTACTGCATTTCACAATTTGTGTGAGAAAGATTTAAGATGTCTCTATTCTGAAACTGGTTATAAGAACTATAATTTGTCTTATCCTGAATTTGTAGCCCTTAAGGAGCTGCAGGCTAATTCAAATATTGTGATAAAGCAGGCGGATAAAGGGGGTGCTACTGTGTTAATGGACAGGATAAAATATTTTTCTTCTGTCTCTGAATTACTACTAGATACTTCAGTGTTTAAAGTTATAACACGTGTAGATGTTAAAAAATGTGTTAGTGATCCACAAGTCTTGGCATGATCCACCTATGCGCCCGATAGTTTCGGGAAATGGTTGGATAACGGAGCCTATATCTGTGTATTTACAGAAGCAGTTATATCCATTTTTATCTGCTTGTGATACAGTGTTAGAAGACACAATAGATTTTATATTAAAATTAAAGCAATGGTATATTGGTTTAGATGATCCTGATGCTAACAAAGATGTCATATTCTGAAACTGGTTATAAGAACTATAATTTGTCTTATCCTGAATTTGTAGCCCTTAAGGAGCTGCAGGCTAATTCAAATATTGTGATCAAGCAGGTGGATAAGGGGGGTGCTACTGTGTTAATGGACAGGGTAAAATATTTTTCTTCTGTCTCTGAATTACTACTAGATACTTCAGTGTTTAAAGTTATAACACGTGTAGATGTTAAAAAATGTGTTAGTGATATTAACATGTTTATTTATGATTTACAGCTATCTGGTGATATAAATTTGGATTTATTTCATTATTTTACAGTTACTTGTCCTACTATTCCACAGTTATATGGCATACCGAAAATCCACAAGTCTTGGCATGATCCACCTATGCGCCCGATAGTTTCGGGAAATGGTTGGATAACGGAGCCTATATCTGTGTATTTACAGAAGCAGTTATATCCATTTTTATCTGCTTGTGATACAGTGTTAAAAGACACAATAGATTTTATATTAAAATTAAAGCAATGGTATATTGGTTTAGATGATCCAGATGCTAACAAAGATGTAATTTTTGTAACGTTAGACATCACTTCATTGTTTACAGTAATTCCAAATGATCATGGTATTAATACAATTCGTGAATTTTTAGTACAGTCTTCATCCTTTACAGCAAGGTACATTGAAATTATTTGTTCTCTACTAGATTTGGTGTTGTCTAATAATGTTTTTTTATTTAATAAACAGTTGTATTTACAACTTACCGGTGTAGCTATGGGCACACCGGTAGCAAATACTTATGCAAACTTAGTTTTGTATCAATGGGAGAAACTTTATATTTTTGATGGTAAAGAATTTTTAAATTCTAATGTATGCTTTTACCAGAGATTTGTCGATGACTGCTTTTTGATTTGGAAAGGGTCTTCTATAGAGTTACGTGAATATTTGTGTTACTTGAATAATACAACTAATTTTTTAAAATTTAAAATGAACTTTTCCAGTAGTTTAATAAACTTTTTGGATGTTAGTATACATTTTTATGATGGTATAATGAATACAAGCATTTATAGAAAGAAAGTTAATGCTGGGAGGTATTTGCATGGTTCTACTATGCATGCTCCACACATTTTTAAAAGTATTGTTATGGCACAGTTTGGTAGGATTAGTAGACTTAATACGGATGATTTTTGTTTTTTGAAACAGCTAGATGAGGCGTATCAAGAATTTTTGGATAGTGGTTACAATCCTTTGATACTGGATGATATTAAGACTAAAGTAATAACAAATAGGTCAACTACATATAAACCTATATTTTTCTCAACTAATGAATATTTGAACAGTGCTCATTCTGATGATATTAGGGAAGGGAAGCTTAGATACCTAACTTCATATAATACTAAGACAAGGTTGGTTAAGAATCTTATTAGTAAATACTGGACAGTATTGATGGCATCTAATGAAGTTAGGGCAGTTTTAGATGATAGACCTATATTTGCCTATAAGAACATGAAGACAATAAAAAGTATGTTATGTTATAAAGATTTTAATGTTGGATTAGATTCAAGTTGTACTTTTAGGAGGAAAGGTACTTTTGGTTGTGGCAACTGTACTTGTTGTGGTGATATTTTGTCTATGACATCTGATAACAGCATCTTTATGCACCCAATAACACATAAAAAATATACATTTGATGTGTCGGCTACATGTAATACTAGTAATGTGGTTTATTTAGCAACTTGTACTGTGTGTTGTTAATTTTATATTGGGAAAAAAACACTAGAAAATTAAAAGAACGTATAATAGAACACAAGTCTGAGATTAGAAGGGCCTGTGAAAATAATGCATTGTTTAAGCACATTAATATATATAGTTCATGTCATAGGTTTAAATTTAGAGTGATTGATGCTGTTTGTTTATCTATTAGAGGAGGGGATGTGGAAAATTTGTTAGAGGTTAGGGAATTTGAATGGATTGTTAGACTTTCAGCAGATAACCAACCGGGTCTGAATTCTGCTGTTTCTCTTAAGCCCGTTTTAACTAAGATACAGCGTGTTAAGTTGAAATAAGGTTATATATGTATAAAGTCTTTTAAACTTGCAAATACATTTATATGTGTATGTATGATTTTTGAATTGTGGACATTAACGTGTAATTCTGTATGTTACTGTTGCTTTAATTTGTTCACATGATGTTTGGGCTGTATGTCATGTGATCTTATGACTCCTATTTAAATGTTCTTTTAAATTGAACCTGTACTAAACATTGAGAAAGGCTGTAATGCCTGAAAGCTTTGTCTTGTCATAAAGGTTTTTTTGCTCAGCGTCCTTGTTATTTTTGGATTTATTGATACAGTGGGTTGTGTACATATTACTGAATTACCAGGTAATGGTTCAAGGTATCAGTACTGGGCATATTACTGAATTACCAGGTAATGATTCAAGGTATCAGTACTGGGCATATTACTGAATTACCAGGTAATGATTCAGGGTATCAGTAATGTGCATATTACTGAATTACCAGGTAATGATTCAAGGTATCAGTACTGGGCATATTACCGAATTACCAGGTATGGTTCAAGGTATCAGTACTGGGCATATTACTGAATTACCAAGTAATGATTCAAGGTATCAGTATTGGACATATTACTGAATTACCAGGTAATGATTCAAGGTATCAGTATTGGGCATATTACTGAATTACCAGGTAATGATTCAAGGTATCAGTACTGGGCATATTACGGAATTACCAGGTAATGATTCAAGGTATCAGTACTGCACATATTACGGAATTACCAGGTAATGATTCAAGGTATCAGTACTGCACATATTACTGAATTACCAGGTAATGATTCAAGGTATCAGTACTGGACATATTACTGAATTACCAGGTAATGATTCAAGGTATCAGTATTGGGCATATTACTGAATTACCAGGTAATGATTCAAGGTATCAGTACTGGGCATATTACTGAATTAGCAGGTAATGATTCTAGGTGTCAGTACTGCACATATTACTGAATTAGCAGGTAATGATTTAAGGTATCAACACTGGGCATATTACTGAATTACAAGGTAATGATTCAAGATAGCAGTACTGAGCATATTACTGAATTGCCAAATAATGATTCAAGGTATCAGTATTGGACATATTACTGAATTACCAGGTAATGATTCAAGGTATCAGTACTGCACATATTACTGAATTACCAGGTAATGATTCAAGGTATCAGCACTGCACATATTACTGTATTACCAGGTAAAGATTTAAGGTATCAGTACTGTGCATATTACTGAATTACCAGGTAATGATTCAAGGTATCAGTACTGTGCGTATTACTGAATTACCAGGTAATGATTCAAGGTAACAATACTGGGCGTATTACTGAATTACCAGGTGAAGATTCAAGCTATCAGTACTGGGCATATTACTGAATTACCAGGTAATGATTCAAGGTATCAGTACTGGGCATATTACTATATTACCAGGTAATGATTCAAGGTATCAGTACTGAGCATATTATTGAATTACCAGGTAATGATTCAAGGTATCAGTATTGGATATATTACTGAATTACCATGTAATGATTCAAGGTATCAGTACCGCACATATTACTGAATTACCAGGTAATGATTCAAGGTAACAGTACTGGACGTATTACTGAATTACCAGGTGATGATTCAAGCTATCAGTACTGGGCTTATTACTGAATTACCAGGTAATGATTCAAGGTATCAGCACTGCACATATTACTGTATTACCAGGTAATGATTTAAGGTATCAGTACTGTGCATATTACTGAATTACCAGGTAATGATTCAAGATATCAGTACTGGGCATGTTATTGAATTACCATGTAATGATTCAAGGTATCAGTACTTGGCATATTACTAAATTACCAGGTGATGATTCAAGCTATCAGTACTGGGCATATTACTAAATTACCAGGTAATGATTCAAGGTATCAGTACTGGTCATATTATTATATCTCCAGGTAATGATTCAAGGTATTAGCATTGAGCATATTACTGAATTACCAGGTAATGATTCAAGTTATTGATTCAAGTTAAATGATTCCAAAGACATGCATCTGGAGTGTTTCTCCCCGGGCCTCCGCTGAAAACAGGCTCTGTGGAACCTAGTCGGACATTCCCGGTCAACAAATGTTAAATAAAAAATAAATAAAAAGTTATCAGTACTGAGCATATTACTGAATTACCAGGTAATGATTCAAGGTATCAGTACTGCACATGTTACTGAATTATCAGGTAATGATTCAAGGTATCAGTACTGGGCATATTACTGAATTACCAGCCAATGATTCAAGGTATCAGTACTGGGCATATTACTGAATTACCAGGTAATGATTCAAGCTATCAGTACTGGGCATATTACTGAATTACCAGGTGATGATTCAAGGTATATGTACTGGGCATATTACTGAATTACCAGGTATTGATGCAAGATATCAGTACTGGGCATATTACTGAATTACGAAGTGATGATTCAAGATATCAGCACTGGGCATATTACTTAAATTACCAGGTAATAATTTACAGTATCAGTCCTGGGCACATTAGTAAATTACCAGGTAATGACTCAAGGTATCAGTACTGCACATATTACTGCATTACCAGGTAATGATTCAAGGTATCAGTACTTCACATATTACTGAATTACCATGTAATGATTAAAGGTATTGGTACTGGGCATATTACTGAATTACCAGGTAATGATTCAAGGTATCAGTACTGTGCATATTACTGAATTACCATGTAATGATTCTAGGTATCAGTACTGCACATATTACTGAATTACCAGGTAATGATTCAAGGTATCAGTTCTGGTCATATTACTGAATTACCAGGTAATGATTCAAGGTATCAGTACTGGGCATATTACTGAATTACCAGGTAATGATTCAAGGTATCAGTACTGCACATATTACTGAATTACCAGGTAATGATTCTAGGTATCAGGACTGCACATATTACTGAATTAGCAGGTAATGATTTAAGGTATCAGTACTGGACATATTACTGAATTACCAGGTGATGATTCAAGGTATCAGTACTGAGCATATTTCTGAATTACCTGGTAATGATTCAAGCTATCAGTACTGGGCATATTACTATTTTACCAGGTGATGATTCAAGCTATCAGTACTGGGAATATTACTATTTTACCAGGTAATGATTCAAGGTATCAGTACTGAGCATATTACTGAATTACCAGGTAATAATTCAAGGTATCAGTACTGAGAATATTACTGAATTACCAGGTAATAATTCAAGGTATCAGTACTGAGACTATTACTGAATTACCAGGTAATGATTCAAGGTATGAGTACTGCACATATTACTGATATACCAGGTAATGATTCAAGGTATCAGCACTGGGTGTATTACTGAATTAGCAGGTAATGATTCAAGGTATCAGTACTGGGCATATTACTAAATTACCAGGTGATGATTCAAGCTATCAGTACTGGGCATATTACTATTTTACCAGGTAATGATTCAAGGTATCAGTACTGAGCATATTACTGAATTACTAGGTAATAATTCAAGGTATCAGTACTGAGAATATTACTGAATTACCAGGTAATGATTCAAGGTATGAGTACTGCACATATTACTGATATACCAGGTAATGATTCAAGCTATCAGTACTGGGCATATTACTGAATTACCAGGTGATGATTCAATGTATAAGTACTGGGCATATTACTGAATTACCTGGTATTGATGCAAGGTATCAATACTGGGCATATCACTGAATTACCAAGTGATGACTCAAAGTATCAGCACTGGGAATATTACTGAATTACCAGGTAATGATTCAAGGTATCAGTCCTGGGCATATTAGTGAATTACCAGGTAATGATTCAAGGTATCAGTACTGCACATATTACTGAATTACCAGGTAATGATTCAAGGTGTCAGTACTGCACATATTACTGAATTACCAGGTAATGTGTCTAGTTATCAGTACTGCACATATTACTGAATTACCAAGCAATGGTTCAAGGTATCAGTAATGGGCATATTACTGAATTACCTGGTAATGATTCAAGGTATCAGTACTGGGCATATTACTGAATTACCAGGTAATGATTCAAGGTATCATTACTACACATATTATTGAATTACCAGGTAATGATTCAAGGTATCAGCACTGCACATATTACTGTACTACCAGGTAATAATGCAAGGTATCAGTACTGTTCATATTACTGAATTACCAGGTAATGATTCAAGGTATCAGTACTGGGCATATTACCGAATAACCAGGTAATGATTCAAGGTATCAGTACTGCACATATTAGTATATTACCAGGTAATGATTCAAGGTATCAGTACTGTGCATATTACTGAATTACCAGGTAATGATTCAAGGTATCAGTACTGAGCATATTACTGAATTGCCAGGTAATGATTCAAGGTTTGAGTACTGCACATATTACTGAATTACCAGGTAATGATTCAAGGTATCCCTATTGGGCATATTACTGAATTACCAGGTAATTATTCAAACTATCAGTACTGGGCATATTACTGAATTACCAGGTGATAATTCAAGGTATCAGTACTGGGTATATTACTGAATTACCAGGTAATGATTCAAGGTATCAGTATTAGGCATATAACTGAATTACCAAGTGATGATTCAAGGTATCAGTACTGGGCATATTACTGAATTACCAGGTAATAATTCAAGGTATCAGTCCTGGGCATATTAGTGAATTACCAGGTAATGATTCAAGGTATCATTACTGCACATATTACTAAATTACCAGGTAATGATTCAATGTATCAGTACTGCACATATTACTGAATTACAAGTTAATGATTCAAGGTATCGGTACTGGGCATATTACTGAATTACCAGGTAATGATTCAAGGTATCAGTACTGTGCATATTACTGAATTACCAGGTAATGATTCTAGGTATCAATACTGTACATATTGCTGAATTACCAGGTATTTATTCAAGGTATTAGTACTGGGCATATTACTGAATTACCAGGTAATGATTCAAGGTATCAGTACCGGGCATATTACTGAATTACCAGGTCATGATTCAAGGTATCAGTACTGAACATATTACTGAATTACCAGGTAATGATTCAAGGTATCAGTACCGGGCATATTACTGAATTACCAGGTCATGAGTCAAGGTATCAGTACTGCACATATTACTGAATTACCAGGTAATGATTCAAGGTATCAGCACTTCACACATTACTGTATTACCAGGTAATGATTCAAGGTATCAGTACTGTGCATATTACTGAATTACCAGGTAATGATTCAAGGTATCAGTACTGAGCATATTACTGAATTACCAGGTAATGATTCAAGGTATCAGTACTGCACATATTTCTGAATTACCAGGTAATGATTCAAGGTATAAGTACTGGGCATATTACTGAATTACCAGGTAATGATTCAAGGTATCAGTACTGAGCATATTACTGAATTACCCAGTAATGATTCAAGCTATCAGTACTGCACACATTGCTGTATTACCAGGTAATGATTCAAGGTATCAGTACTGGGCATATTACTGAATTACCCAGTAATGATTCAAGCTATCAGTACTGGGCATATTACTGAATTACCCAGTAATGATTCAAGCTATCAGTACTGCACACATTACTGTATTACCCAGTAATGATTCAAGCTATCAGTACTGCACTTGCACATATTACTGAATTACCCTGTAATGATTCAAGCTATCAGTGCTGCACATATTACTGAACATGTATCTAAATCTTTACCCATTACTCAGAATATTATCTGCTGCTTCCCTATTGTGTACGTGTGCATAACTGTCACATCTAACTCATGTTCTTTGCAAATATATTTGTGCATTTGTTGACTATTGCTCATTGTGTTATTACTTATACTTTCTGTGCTATGACATTTGTTTTCTTATTTATACACGTCTTTCTATGCTTGTTCTGTATTTTATATTATAGTAGAGAGTTGATTATCTGAACTAATTGGGACCTAGGATAGTTTGGATTGTCAGATGGTTTTGATAATCATACATATAATTCAACCGTATAAAAAAACTTCTAACATTTTGTTTTTTTTTCTGCTTACAGGAATACACTTTTCAACCATTCGTTGATTCCAGTGTGTAATAAAGAATATTTTTCACACAGGAGCTGGCTACAAGTTCAAAAACATGTTCAAATAAGTACATATAATGTTTACATATTCAGACCTTATGATTTTTCCTACCTGAACACTTTGGAAGGCTGGTTCGGATAAATGATGTTTTGGATACTCAACATTCAGATAATCGAGGTTCGGATAATTAACTCTCTGCTGTACATGTATACTGATATTCACTGAGTCTAGGTCATGGCTGATAAGGGTCAATAAACCAGCCCACTCATCTACCTGGAGAACAAATAGCAAACAATAAATAAATACATTTGTTCCTAAATTAATATACAGTGGAACTGGCAAATACAAAGAGCAGTGAAAAAAGTAATTATTGTGAGGATAAATTTGCAGGGAGGATGTGAAAAAATGTTGACCCAGACGTTCAAAGTGTACATTCCGGTAGTTCTCCATTGCATTTTGATAACAGCGATTTAAATATCATCATTAATCATAAACCCCCTTTTCCCATTTTCTACATGGGGTTGGGGTGTCAAGTCAACTGTCACCATCTCTCTCTCTTTTCAGTGACACTTTTACCTTCTATCACTTCTTCTGCTCTTCTGCCTTCTTCAACAGTCATGCTTGACTCTTGCAGATCTTCTGTCACACAGTCCATCCGTCCACCTCTTTCCTGGATGCCCTCATTTCCTCTTGCCTTCTTCCTGTGTGCCACAAATCTTCTTCAACAGACTATCTTCTGCTTTTCTGCACATGTGCCCAAACCACTGTAATCTGTTTCCTTTCACCATCTGTCCTCAGATCTCCTGCCTTTACTGCCCAGGTTTCTGTACCATACAGTAGTACTGGTCACACTACTGTTTTGTATGCCTTACTTTTCAGCTTCTTTGCCATTCTTCTGTCACACACTATCCTGCCACTCTGTCAGTTGGCTGCAGTCTCACTGACTCTTCCTTTGACCTCCCCATTCAGACTTCCCTTCTCCTCAATCATCCTTCCCAGATATTTGAAGCTCATACCTGTTCTACTATTATCCTTTCTATATCAATTTTCAGTTTGTTTTTCAGCTTCTTCTAATTTTCCTCACTTGTTGCAATTACAACTGTCTTATCTGTAATCTGTTTCATCCCATTTGCTTTCAGTTATGCATTCCATTCCTCTATTCTTTGCTGAAATTCTTGCTCATAGTCTACCTGTGATGCCACATCATCTGCACACTACAATTTTGTTGATCTTTCCCCTATGAACTCTTTGCTAATGTAATCTATTATTAGTATGAACAGTAGTGGGCTCAGAGCTAAACCCTGGTGCACACCCACTCCTACTGGGAACTCCTCTGTGAGACCAAACATTGCTCGTACGTGAGTCATTGGGTCCTTGTACATAGCCTGCACTAATTCTACCAATGTTTCTGGGACTTTGAACCACCGCAGGATTGCCCAAATCAGCTTTCTAAGGACCTTGTCATATGTTTTCTCCAAGTCTAGGAATGCCTAGTTGAACTCGTTCCTCATCTGTAGCATCTTTTCAACTACCTGTTTCACTGCAAACGTCAGATCAGTTGTGCTGCATCCTGATCTGAATCCAAACTCCTCATCTACCATCTTACTTTCTACTACTCTGTGTATTTATTTATCAGTTACCCTCTCTAGAACTTTCATCAGTGTGATAGGAGGTTGATACCTCTATACTTTCCATAGTTGTAAATGACCCTTTTGTTTTTGAACGCTGACATTTGTATGATTATTCTCCAGTCATATGGGATACACCTTTCTCTCCACAATGCTATGATTACCTTCAGGAGCCCTTTCTCCCTTATCTCACCCAGTATCTTTATCATATCTGCTGTGATCTCATCTGAGACTGATGCATTGCGTGACTTCATTTTCCTTAGTGCTGTTCTCACTTCTTCTAGGGTGGGCTCCTCTTCTTCTTTCATCGTAGGCTGTGTCTGGGGAAATACAACTTCTGTGGGGCTTTCTTCATTCAGAACTTAGTTTAAACTCATTACATTATTTGCCACTACTGGTCGCACAGATGGATAAAGCACTGACTATGGCCCAATGACCTAAGTTCTTTTTGCAGCTCAGACACTTGGCACAATTTGAAAGGATGGACATGCTCACTCTGGGGGAAGGTTGGTGGCCTTGGCCACTTCCACCTGCTGCTCCATATGTATACATGATTTAGCTTTAGTTGGTGGGTTGAGCTGAGTCATATGTGGGGGGGGGGTTGACCACATGGTAATATAGGGTTGGTTACCCAAGCTGAGGAAGTTAGTCTTTATCAGTGCATGTGAGGAAGCATGCACAAAGCTCAATGTATGGTGTAAGTTGCCCTTGTGGTGATTCGAGTGCCCTGGGGTGGGATGGGGGGGGGTTAGCACATATAAATGCATGCTGTCATGGCCAGGATGCTAACAACAGTACAATGTGCCCTATGGCTGCCTGGTTGATGGCCCCTCCATACAGGGTCTCCACCCCAATCTTGATACTTGGCATGAGGGAACAAAAGGGCTTGTGTCCCGTGGATGAAGGACTTGATGGTCATCAGACACTGGGGCAAAAAGGATATAGAAAAAATGCATTTATAATATCATAGGAGGTTATTAGGCTAAGAGCCTTAGAGCCTTTTTATTCCTAGCCATTCATTCCCAAATTTTCCCATTTATCAATGCCCACAGATTAGAACAGCTTTGGTATATCCAACCACAGAGAATATAGCCACAGCAGAAAATACAACAACCAAAAACCAGTCGACAAGATTTATTACACCTCATGCACTTCGGCAAAAGCCTTCAAAGAGTACAAGCTTGAATAAATCTTGTCGACTGAGCTTTGGTATATGCCTGTGCCTTTGGGCATCTACAAGCTGCCCCTGTTCATAAGGGACACAGGTGACAAGCCAGGGGAGAATTTGCAGTTTCCCATCCATTGGCCCAAACTGCATTTGAGTAGGATTAGGGAAAAGGTCTGGTTCACATGACTGGAGAGTCTATTCCAGAGAAGGGTTAATCTCAGAGACCCATACCTGTCCGTCTGGCATGTGTTATGTCACAGACGAGGTTTAGATCCTTAGACTAGGTAGTTCTAGCTACTATGCATGTGTGCATGTGTTTGTATTTGTATTTATATGCTTTGTCAGAGAAATGATAAATTGCACAGTAGAATAAATGCAATACAATTACAGATTGAGGGGGAAGGGAATTAGGCCAAGCAAAGTCTAAATAATAAGTCTGAAATGTTGAATTAGAACAGAGATTTATTAGTATTTATTAAATAGTCAGAAGCTGTGAATAACTGGGAGGAAGAATACTGTTTACAAAAAATATTTCTGGAAATAATGTAACGGTAATTGAATGTAACAAATGTGGATCATGGCGTTGTGGATTTAGTCATGCTGTTATGCATTTTGGCCACCAGAGGGAGCTACGGAAATAAAAATACTACATTTATGCAAGTGAAATTCTGAATGAAATTTCAGACTAAATCCAAGACACTGAGCATACCTCTCAACTGTTCAGATTTTTACCTCATATTTCTTGTCTGTTCCTCACAAAAAATGTGGTTTTCATGTAGATCATTGAGGCCTGAATTCCCTAAATAATGATAGACATTTGAGTTTGGAACTTCACGTCCTTCAGAAAACGCATGTTAATGTTAACCTAAGAATTAAGAGCAATACTTAAACCTGTCCCTGTTCTTGGGCCATTGTCATCCCATTACTTTTGCCTTTGTCCAGATTAACTCATTTACTGCAGTACGTCTCTTTTCAGTGTGCACTTTTAACTCCCAGTGGGTGTGGCTTGAGCCTTTAATTCATTAATACCTTTGTGGTGTGGAACGTCACACCTCTAGCAGCTTAAACACATCTTGCATTCTAGGACATTTTCTGAAAAATGAACTTAAAAACACTTAAGATAAACAAATGCAAGTATTTTGTAAACAATAAAAGCTATAGAGAGTACATATAACAATGTTATCAGTACGTTTTCTTTACGGTGATAATAGTGCATTCATAGTCTCTCCATAACTACTATATGATTATCCACACAAACCCAAAATTATATTTTTGCTACACTTTCACAAACAAATTGTCATAGCTTGGAAACTTTACCATTAGAATATTTTTGTTTTCCAGGCATAAGCTTTCATATGACAACAAGAAGTCCCACCATGAGTGCATGTTTATCAAGATATTTACAGTAATATGAAAACATAAGCTTCATTCTATAATTAGCAAAATAAATAACACTGAATATCACTCAAGATGTTCAATTTATCCCACTCCACAAAGGGGGAGCCACCACGGACCCCAGGAACTACCACCCCATTAGCCTGACGAGCCTGGTCTGCAAGGCTGTGGAGCGTATCATCATGGAACTTATAAACAATGACATCGGTAATCTCCAAACTCTGGACCCTACCCAGTTCGGGATTGTAAAAGGCAGATCATGTCACCTAAACCTGATAGACTTCTTTGAAGTGGTCACCAAAGCTGTAGATGAGGGTAAGGTGGTACACACAGCCTATCTAGATCTCGTCAAGGCTTTCGGCACCATCCCCCACTCTGGAATTATAGACAAACTCACTAAACTAGGTATAAATCCCTATGTCACAAGATGGGTTGCCAACTGGCTCACTGACCGAACCCACACTGTGAAAGTAGCAGACTCTAAATCCAACTTCAGACCAGTGAGAAGTGGAGTACCACAGGGATCAGTCCTAGGTCCTCTCCTGTTTGGTATCTACTTCTCTGAAGTACAGGCTAACACAGAAGGTCTTTGGCTAACAAAGTTCGCAGATGACTGCAAACTAGGAGCCATAATCAAATCTCCTAACAATGTGGATATCCTACAAAAGGGCCTCACTGAGACAGATGCCTGGTGTCAAAGCCATGGCCTCAAGCTCAATGCCAAAAAGTGCATTGTCATCCCTTTTGGTAAAAACTCTGTACCCATGAACTACCACATAGGCGGTAGTCTACTTAACACCAAAAGTGTAATAAGAGACCTTGGGACACAGGTGGACAGTAGTCTCTCCTTTGATAATCACATCGCCACAGTAGTCAGGAAATCCTTCTACGTGGCACACATCATCACAAAAGACCTAAACCTTGTCATCACAATAAACAGAACATGCTGGAGGGATAGATTCCTGTCTCAGAGACTTCCCATACTCTGGAACAAACTACCCATCTATATCAAGCAAAGCTCCTCATTAGCACTCTTCAAGAAAAATCTTGATGATTGGATGGGAGATAGGAAATTCACCCCGGGGATCACTTCTGTGGCTCTGCTTGACAGGAGCACAGGAAAATAATTTTCTTGGGTGGCAAAAGCCAGGGTACTGTTTGGCTAGGCTTATATAGGCCCTAGGGCCAGTAGCCTAGTAACTACCTATGAACCTATGAACCTATGCAAATACCAAAGACAGTCTACTTCAACATCAAAGGTTTCGCCTGATGCCATGCAACAGTTTATAAGTCACTTGCTTTACATATGGAAAAATTATTAATTTTTATAATTACTAACAAATAGCTAGAAATATTTTGGGTATAGTGTGATATAAATGGACATTGACAATGAATTTTCCTGTTTCCCAAAATGGCATATCACACCATATCTCTCAATAACTTGTAGGGCTCACAGTTTTGAAAATATGAAAATATAAATAAGGAAAAAACAGTGATTAATTTATCTACTTCAGGATGTCCTAGATTAACTACCTTAGTATCATTTTGTTAATAACTCACTGAACTTTCTAATACTGCCTATTATTATCTAGTAAGTCACTTAGTGGAGGAGGAGCCTGATAAGGAGGAGGAACTGGCTGCAGGGCAGCCCAATGGCAGACGAAGGTTGGTGCAGTATGATGTAGTACTGATGGCAGTGCCTGGTTCAAAACTACTGGATTCTAACAATGAGCAAAAAACATAGGCTAACCAAGTAACAAATTAAAGATGGCAGGCCACAGTTATTATCATATGCCTATGTGAGGAGGGCCACAGTGACAAGTGTCATCAAAGGACATTTGTGTGTGCCAGATGTGTGGGGCTTAGTTGGGAGACTAGGGTAGAATGGCCAAGATGAGAGTGCTGTCACCATTGGTGGGTGTGTGGGGGGGGGGGGCATTGCAGAATTATAATTGTTTGCCTAGACACTGCCTTGCATAAGAAAGATGATGAATTATGTGAAATTCTCTCTCCCTCTTCTTGGGAACTGGGTATATATATATATATATATATATATATATATATATATATATATATATATATATATATATATATATATATATATATATATATATATATATATATATATATATATATATATATATATATATATATATATATATATATATATATATATATATATATATATATATATATATATATAAATATAATAAACACACATAAGTATATATATATATATATATATATATATATATATATATATATATATATATATATATATACTTATGTGTGTTTATTATATATTTATGTGTGTTTTTATATATATATATATATATATATATATATATATATATATATATATATATGTATGGGATCCATACACATGCTCGACTAGCATAAGTCTGAGTCACAAAACATCGCACTCACATACACGAAAGCGCTTAACATCGACAAGCGCTGTGTATGTGTGCCTGTTCAGATCGGACTACAGTGCGGGTAAGGAAAATTCCTTTTCCCCACTGTAGTGCGATCTTGGAGTGAGAATAATAAAGTAGGGGTGTGGGGTGCAAGCCCCTGCAGAAACGTAGATTTTTTTTTTTTGAACTACACATATACGGAAGTGCTTTTCGATGTTAAGCGCTTTCGTATATGTGTGTTTGATGTTTTGTGATTCGGACATATGCTAGTTGAGCATGTGTCCTAGACACACATATATATATATATATATATATATATATATATATATATATATATATGGGTTCCATACACTAGATTGAATTTTCACTAATTCGAAATAGTGCATGGAATGCTCACAGCAGCGAAAGTGCACTTACGCAAACAGACTTTAGGGTTAGGGCACGGGTCATAGTAAGGGGATACAATAGTTATTTCCCCTCTCCTCCCCACCTTCTTCCATCCCTGATGGTATGTTGGATATGGGGGGTAGTTGCCTGAATCTGAGTTGCTTCTGGACTTGCTTGCTAACCTCTCTGATCTTCTCACCCCTAAAAAATGAGGATCATGTTCCAAAAATGAGTCCAACATACCATCAGGGATGGAAGAAGGTGGGGAGGAGAGGGGAAATAACTATTGTACCCAACACAGAGAATAAGGTATTTGTTTATAAAGGCTTTAAAATTTTCAATTATACCAACCTCCATTTGGAAAAAGAATATTTCAACCTTTTTTCAAAAGGTTTTAAATTTGTAACAACTTATTATGGAGATGTAGCAAATGCTCTTATTGATTTGAAACTGTTTCTTAGGAAATTGAACTTAGAAATGATACATAAAGATGTTAATATTGAAGAAATTAGCATGGTTAAGGGTCCATGTAGGAAAAAGTATATTCAACCCCCCTTTGCATCCAGTATTGTTGTTATTTGAGAATTATGTAACTGAAGAAATTTATAAGATTTATAACAACAGTAAAAAGAAAAGTGAGGGGCATAATCTGAACAATGAGGAAGGATGTTGTTGGAAAAACTGAGAAGTGATGTAGATATGCGGATTATGAAACCTGACAAGGGAGGGGGGATTGTCCTCTATGGGTTAGAGGATTATAACAATGCTATTACCAATATTTTATTGGATATTGACACTTACACACCAGTCTCCCAAAACGAAATAATGATAGTCTATAGTAGGATAGATTCTTTATTAGAGGAATATTTGATAGAGAATGGGATAGATGGAAAAACATAACTTTTTGAAGCAAATCCACCCGATTATCCTGAATTTTTTCGGGATACCTAAGGTCCATAAATGTGTGTAAAATCCTTCTTTCAGACCTATAGTGTCGGCTAAAAATTCAAAAACACACCCTTTAGCAGTATATGTGGACTTTTGGACTAAGGAAATCCCTTTGAAGATGTATCATCTTATCAAAGACTCATGGGATTTTTTAGGGAAATTAACAAGGGATAAATGGAAAGATAATCTGAGCTTCCTCGCTATTGACGTCAAAGACTTATTCACTAGTATACCCAGACTGGAGGGGCATCAAATGTTCAGCGATAATGTGTATAAGTATTCCACACTACCTAATGACCAGATTCAGTTAATCCTTGAGTTAACAGAGTTAGTCCTAGACTATAATTTCATTGGTTTCCAGGGTGAGTATTATTGGCAAACCAATAGTGTTGCTATGGGGGCAGCTTGGGCTCCCATATATGCCAATTTGGTTATGCTGCAGTGGGAGCAATGTTATGTATTTAATGGTTCCTTTCACAAATTTATTAGACTATATGTAAGGTTTTTGGATGATATTTTTATCCTTTGGGATGAAAGTAAAGAACTAATGCTTTCTTTCATTCAATTTTTGAATAATACTACTGCATACTTTAAATTTACATATGAATGGAACAATTCTAGCATTAATTATTTAGGCACTACCATTTTTCTAACATCTGATGGTTTTCAATCAAAAATGTATAGGAAAGAGACCTGGTGTAATAGCTACCTACATTTTAATAGTAACCACCCTATGGCTCAAAAGCTTAGTCTTGTTAAAGGTCAGGCTGTCCATATAGCTAGGATGACCTCAGAAAAGGATGATTTGAATACTGAAATGGATAATTTAAGCACTATGTTTATAGAAAGGGGTTACCCTGAAGAGGGGGTATATAGGGTCATTGATGAAGTTAAAAGAGGTTGGGGTGATAGATATAAACCCTTAATAGGTTCACCTAGTAATTTCGTGGATAAGAAAAAGGAAAATAGAAAAACATTTCAAAAAGCTTGTATAACTGAGTTTAATGGATTTTCAGGCATGTTCACTGACATTATTAGAAAAAACTGGAGCTTACTTAAAACCAACAAGGAATTATTTGAAGTAGTGGGTGTAGAACCTATTTTTACATATAAAACTGGAATGAATTTTAAGAGAGTGTTTGAACAGATGCACAAATCACATTGTTGTATAAGGAAGGCTACTACCAATTGTGGCAGTTGCAGGCAATGTTCAAACATTTACAAATAAGTTAGTATTATATTACAAAATGGTTTGGACAGTAAGGTAAAATATTGCAAGGGCAATTGTAACACAAAGATGATTGTTTATTTAGCTACGTTGGGAAAACTGAGAGGGCTTTGAAGGACAGAATGTACGAACATTCATATGATATTAAAACTAAAAAAGAGACTAGTGCACTTTACAAGCATTCTTTGACATGTATTAATTTCATAGGTTTTAAATTTAGCATTATTGACATGCTTAGATCAAACATCATGGGGGGCGATGTTAAAAATTGGTTATTAAATAAAGAACTTAAATGGCAGTTAAGACTGAAATCCAACTTTCCCCCAGGCCTAAATGAGTACATCACCATTAAACCAGTGTTATTAGCAAGGGCAGGGGACGTATAGGCATATAATAAGGTATTTTGTCACAAGTTGTATTACATCTTGCAAAGTGTTAGGGATGGTTTTGATTGTTCAATATGGATTTTAATTATAATAATGACCAACAAGATTTTAGCATATATTTTATATGTTTTTGTTTTACAAACATAAAACATAATATTGGTAGTGTGTTTTTAATGGATGAATTTTCAGTGACAGTGTGTCTTTAAATCACTGATTGGGTCCAATTGTAAGGTATAAAAGGACTAAGTAATGTGGATTGTATTTATCTGATGAAGTCTTGTCTAACAAGACAAAAGCGCTCATTTTATATTGTTATTATTCAAACTTTCGGTTACCGCTTTGGTTGTTGGGCTTCTATTTCATGTGTTGAAGTCTAATCAATCATAACTTTACAACTTTGGTTATACAATATGAAACATAGTAATGAACAGATATACCAATATCTAGCTAAAGGCTAGTAATAAAGGTAGGATGTATATACAGATAGTACTAAGCTCAAACAGATACTTTTCTAAACTCATATACCTAAATCTTATATACAAATATTGCACTAATATAAGTCTTTATTTTCATATGGCCTATCCACAAAATGCACCAAAAGAGCGAGGGTACCATAGATCCAAACCTAGACCACCAGTAATCACTGCAAGGTATTGTGGGAGAAAAAAATGAAAACAAATCCAAAAGACATCTATTACAAATTTCTTCTGATTACTGAGTGAAGTGTAATCTGTAGAACAGAGTGTGTGTTGTGACTTTAAGAAGCATTGTCAAAGTGAGGGCACGTGCTTATAAACAGAGTTCACATGCAGGCAGCAGTGTTATTTTGAGTGAATAGCCTGAGTCTTAACATGTATGAGTGCAGTAGTCGGTCTATTTATTAGTTTATTTAAGTTTAAGTTACTAAGCCTCAATCCTGATGTGGTTGTATGTAATAAAGCTGTTTGAACCAAACCCACAACTGTTTTATCCTGACGGGATGAGCGACATGGTGTCAGAAGCAGGCTGTCTGAACAACATGGTGTCGTGAGTGGCACGCCAGAACAGCATGGTGTGAGAACCGGGTGTCTGAGCAACAAGAAACCAGACTCCTTGTCTCAACCTGCTCAATGATTGACAAAGGTCAGAAATGAATTTCAGGTAATTAAAACTCGCATAAATTATTTATTTTTTAAAGAAAACTATATGAAGCATTTGCAAAGCACAAAACACGTTATTAATCAAACGAAAAGCATAAAACACATTAATGATTAAGCAAAATGTTTGAAACCACAATAATTGATAAAATTATTCAAAATACTTATGAAAGTATTCAGAACTACTTCTGATTTGCATAACGAGGATGTTAAAAGTAAAATAAGCACAAGAAAAGTACAATTATCATGATAGAAGTCAAACGAGCATAACGAGCATGATAGAAGTAAAATAAGCGTAACAATCATGATAGAAGTCAAACGAGCATAACAATCATGATAGAAGTCAAACGAGCATAACGAGCATGATAGAAGTCAAACGAGCATAACGAGTACAATAAATGGGCAAAATGAGCATGGAAAAGCAAAGTGGCTGCATTTTTTAGTAAACAACCACGTTTTTTGATATAAGCTTCTATTTTGCATTGACTAAAGCTATTCAAAGTATAACTAGAGTTATGTGAAGTATCTCAGAGTGTGCAAAGTGTTTGCAGTGTGTGCTTTATTACGGTACACTTATTTTGAAAAGTTTACTGTGTGCAAAGTACAGATATTTCACAAAGTACAGTTATTTTGAGAAGTTTCTTATGCTGTGTACAATTCATTCACAAAGTGCAGTCATTTCGAAGTCTTTCTTACACTGTACAGTGTTATTTCACAAAGTATAGTTATTTCAAAAGGTTTCTTGTGTTGTGTACAGTTCATTCGCAAAATGCAGTCATTTTGAAGTGTTTCTTACACTGATAAGGGTGGTTTCATAAAGTACAATGATTTCAAAGTGTTCTTGTGCTACGGAGACTTATTTCACAAAGTGCAGGTATTTTAAAGTGTCTATTGTGCTATTGGGACGGCTTGCACCTGTCACCCCTGAGCTTTCGGATATTGGCAAAGGCTCTTGCTTCCCCCATAGTGCCTTTTTTAGACAAGGCTCAAAAGATAAACCCACCTCCATAGGTATCACAAGGGATAAGAAACTAAGAGTAATGCTACTCAACGCCAGAAATCTAAACCTCAAGATGCACGCACTCGAAACTCTCCTTAGCATGGAGAACATCGATGTCTGTGCAGTAACAGAAACCTGGTTCAAGGCTCCCGAGAGCACCCCAGCACTACCAGGTTATACCTCATACCATGCTTTTCAGCCCCAAACTTGGACCGAAACAGAAAATGAGGGGGAGTATCAATATTCGTCAAAGATACCCACACCTCCAGGTTGGTGGCACAGCACGAAGCATCAGAGACTATCCATGTGCAACCAACAGTGGGTAAAACTGCCTTCCAGTTTATAGCCTGCTACAGACCACCCCCCAAACCCAGGAACCCCACTTGGCCTTCCTGAAAACACTGGAAAATATGAAGGTCTCTCCAAACACCATTATATTGGGCGACTTCAACTACCCAAACATAGACTGGGAGCATTACTCTAGCTCCAACACCCTAGCCCAAAGGTTCCTAGAATTTATAAACTCAAATGCTATGGAACAACTTGTTACCACTCCCACAGGAGGGGAAAACATACTGGACCTGATCATCACCAACATTGGGACTCTATGCTCCAGACTAGAAGTATATCCCTCACTGGTAAGATCAGACCATAAACTAATCTCACTGGATATTCACATCTCGACCCCACTCCCTGCCCAGAAAACCACAGTGAAAAACTTCTCTAAAGCAAATTTCACACTTCTCAAAACCGAGGTGGAATCCTTCAAAGCCCCCGAGCCTGTGGAAAATACGGCCCAGTCTGCAGAATCCATTATAAATGCATTCTATGAACACCTTCAGGAATGCATGGATCATGCAATCCCAAATAAAACCAAGACCCAGTCCTCCAAAGGCAGACGTCCTGTCTGGTGGACCCCAGCTATAAACAAACTATACAATAGAAGGCGGAAACTACTACATGATAGAGCAAAATCCCAAAAAGGGAAGGCATCTCTGATCAGTATTAGCAAAAAACTATGGGCACTCATAAAATCATCTAAGGCCAGCTTTGAGAGAAAAATTGCACAGGACACTAAGGATAATCACAAGGCTTTCTTTAATTATGTTAGGAACCTGGGTGGGAATTCCCAGATATGCTCATAATTAGTCCAAAATGACAAAAAATACATCGAACCCATAGACATTGCCACATCCTAGCTGACAGGTTCAGCGCAAACTTCTCTCCCCCCTCCCCACCAAAAGGGCAAATATCTATCCCAGCAGAGTGCTGCCCCCCTGACATCTCAGATGCTCAGGTAAGAGCCTCCCTCTCCAAAGCAAAAAACACAGCATCAATGGGACCAGACGGTGTCCCGGGCTGCGTCCTACATGAACTCCAAGAAGAGCTAAACCCAAACATAAAACTACTGTTCAATCTCAGCCTTACTACAGGATATGTACCCAAAGAGTGGCGTACAGCAACAGTGGTCCCTCTCCACAAAGGTGGTGCCTCAACGGATCCTGGAAACTATCGCCCCATAAGCCTGACTAGCTTGGTCTGCAAAGCTATGGAAAAGATCATCATGGACCTCATAAATAAAGATATTGGGGACCTGCAGACACTGGATCCTACTCAGTTTGGCTTTGTTAAGGGCAGATCCTGCCTCTTAAACCTGGTCAATTTCTTTGAAACAGTCACCAAGGCCATTGACGAGGGGATGGTGGTCCACACAGCCTACCTGGACCTCGCAAAAGCCTTCGATACAATGCCCCACTCGGGCATTATAGATAAGCTCACCAGCTTAAATATAAACCCCTATGTCACTAGATGGGTTGCAACCTGGCTCAATGACAGAACCCACATGGTTAGAATTGCTGGAGCCATGTCAGACTCCAAACCAGTTACAAGTGGCATCCCACAAGGCTCAGTCCTGGGACCTCTCTTGTTCGGTATATATTTCTTGGAGGTACAGGCCAACATGGAAGGACTGTGGCTGACCAAGTTCGCAGATGACTGCAAACTGGGCGCCATAATCGACTCTCCAGCCGACACAAGCATCCTCCAAAAAGTCCTCATAGAAACAAACAACTGGTGCCAGAGCCATGGCCTCAAGCTAAACACCAAAAAGTGTATAGTCATCCCCTTTGGCAAAAACAAAGTGCCCACAAATTACCACATAGGTGGTAATCTATTAAGTACAGAAGAAGTAATTAGGGACCTGGGGTCCCAAGTTGATAGCAATCTCTCATTTGAAAACCACGTGGCCAAAGTGGTTAGAAAAACATTTTATATAGCCCACCTAATCATGAAGGGATTCACATCTAGATCAGAGGAGGTCATCGTGCCTCTTTACTCATCCCTCATCAGGCCCATAATTGAGTACAATGCCCCTTCTGGGATGTACCTTACCAGACACCTGCAGCAACTGGAAAGACCCCAAAAGTACCTCACCAAGAGGATCAAAGGGCTCAAACAGATGCCATATGCTGCCCGGTTAAAGAAACTCCAGCTCTACTCAGTGGCATACCACCTGCTCAGAGGCGATCTGTGCCTGACGTATAAAGCCATGTCCAACCCGGAATTAATGGACATGCTGCACCTCAGAAAATCCAAATCCCATTGAGCTACGTGCTCGAGAGACTTGAACCTCAGCACTGAAATAAATAGGACATGCTGGAGGGACAGATTCATAACCCAGAGGCTCCCTTCACTCTGGAATAAAATCCCAGTCCAGGTTAGGCAGAGTCCCTCATTGACTCTCTTCAAGAGGAATCTTGATGAGTGGATGGGAGATCGTAGGTTTACCCCGGGTATCACTTCTGTGTCACTGTTAGACAGAGGCACAGTATACTAACCTCGAAAAAGGGCATAGCAAAATTAATTTAAAATGGGTGGCGAAAGCCAAACACACTCTGGCTAGGCTTATAAATGCCCTAGGGCAGATAGCCTAGTATGAACCTATGAACCTATGAGCATAATTGCAAGTTTATGGCATAAAATGTCTGGTGTATATGTCTGTATATTCATACATAACTCCAAGGGTCTTTATTACCGTATGTTGGCATGGCAGAGACATTTTGCAAACACAGTCCATGTGTGTTTGATCATAATATTCCAGAGAAATGGGGAGTATTTGAGTAGGAATACGATAGTTTCATGCAAGCAGCTTTTTCTGATAAAGATGCAAATGAGGGCATCTATTCTGCTTAATCTAGTGGAGTCAGAAGCCATTGAAAGAAAGTGTTCATTTGTGTATGCACCAGCAGTATATGCAGGAGAAGGGGAAAACCATCATATTGTTGTACAAGCTGAATCAAGGGAGGACCCTGAGTGCGTGAAACGTAAATTTAGAGAAATGTGTAACCCTCAGACAAATGTTACATTTGAGAGGTACTTATTTTATTCAAGAGACCAAAAGCCAGAAGAAACTTTTGCAGCTTATATTACTGAACTATTATTAAAACTAAAACATGCAGATTTGGTTTTGAAAGACATGTTGATAAAGGACAGGCTTGTGTGTGGTGTTAATAATGCTGCAGTGACAAAGATTTTGCTTCGAGACAGTGATTTAATATTCACAAATGACATACAATTATTTACAAAATTCCAGATAGCTGAGCTAGCAGTATCTCTTTTCATGACATTTCTCCACCCCCCCCCCCCAAAGACTCAAGCTAGTTTTTCAAGTGACCCTTGAGAAACATTGCTTGAGAGACATGGGCCTATCTGGGAATACATTACCCCATTCCCTGTCTTCAGATTCAAGCTGCCTTGGCGTTGTTGACCCCAGTACAGTGCTGCACTGTCCCATCATATACCTGCAATCCTAGGCTCCACCATATTAATTTGGGATTTTGCTGGCTGGCTCCCTGTAGCCATAAATCCCACTAAGGCTCCTTCTGCCTCTTACTGCAAATACTTAGTCCCAAAGCCACCCTATCACATTAAGGTTTCATGGTGTTAACGTGGTACAATTTGTGCCTAGCAGTTCTACCATGTAGTTAACATCACTGACCTTCCTTACCACTTTGAAGGGTCCCTCCTAAGCTGTCTGCAGCTTGTTGTGTCTGACATGAATGAGAACCATAACTTGCTGCCCCACAGCATACTCTCTAGCTTGAGCATTCCTGTCATACCACACCTTTTTCTGCTGTTGAGCTTCTGCCAGGTTCTCCCAAGCCCATGAGTTCCCTGAGTCTTTTCCTGAGGTCTAGGACATATGCCACAACAGACTCTTTGTGGGATTCACACTCACCCTCCCACTCATCATGAATCAAATCTAGAGGTCCCCTCACCCTATGCCCATACAGCAACTCAATGGTTGAAAAACCTGTGGATTCCTGAGGCACTTATCTGTAAGCAAACAACAGATGGGGCAATTATTTGTCCCACCTCTCTTAAACTGGTCTGCAAATGCCTGTAGCATGGTCCTGAGTGTAGAGTTTAACTTCTCAACAAGACCATTAGTCTGGGGATGGTAGGGGTGGTCTTTAGGTGCTTCACCCCACAGCACTCCCATAGACAAGCCAGCAGGTCTGACATGAAATTGGTACCTCTGTCAGTCAGTATTTCTTTTGGGAGAGCTAGCCCACTGAAAATCTCTAACAAAGCATTTGCCACCTTTTCTGTCTCAATGGAGGACAGAGCCACTAGGATATACTTTTTCCCAGTGAAACTTGGGGTACTCAGAGGCTCCACAATATCCATAGCTACCCACGTAAATGGCTCGTCAATCACAGGCAAAGGCATCAAAGGAGCCTTGGCTTTGTCTCCTGCCTTGCCTACTTTTGGCACTGCTCACAGGTCCTGCAGTGCACTGTTACATCCCTGGAAATCCCAGGCCAATAAAAGTTCTGTGTAATATGTCTCTTTGTATGCTTTATGCCCATATGACCTGCAAAGAGAATGTCATGGGCTATGGCTAGAAGTGCCAGATGGTAGACTCTGGACACTACCAACTCTGTATTCTATTACCCTCTAGCCATCCCTCCGGGGTCCACTCTCTATACAGTAACCCCTTGTCCCAGTATACAGATTCCCCTTTTCCTTGACAATCAGGTGCCTCACTGGCTACCTCCCTCAGGCCTTGTAATGTAGGGTTTGAGAGTTGAGCCTGTCTCAACTCTCTACTACATTAGGATATAACCTCTTGTGGTAGCTTGGTACCCTTGTTGTCTCCAGACAACTTACTGCTGGCATTCTGTCATTCTCACTTACTGGCTCTCCCACATTTGGTTCCCCACCTTGCCTCCATGGACATCTATATGCTACATGGCCCCACTGGTTGCATTTAAAACATTTAACCCTTAGTCTTAGCCATGTACTTGAAATAGTGGCTTCCCCTGCTACTGGCAGACTCTGTTTGGGTAGTTTAGCCTGCCCACCATGGGTTCCCTTAGATCCATGTGCAGCACTGGGTATCCCTTTCCTGTGCAGTGATACCCTGCTTGCTAGGTATAGGTCTCCATTTTTCCCCATCTCGTCTGCAGTATTGCATTGCCCATCTGCTAAACAGATTATCATGTCCTCAGGCAAAGTGCTAAAGGCTTGTTCCCTCACCAAAAGGTCTGCCAGCTCTTCAAAAGTGGTGATCTGACACCCTCTCACCCACCGATGAAAATAAGTGCTTAACTCAGCAATATATACACACACACTTTCATCTGCCTTGCATCTGTGCTCACTGAACTTTTTTCTTTAAGCTTCAGGTGTTAACTTAACACTCTAACAAGCAATTATAATTTAAGCAATCAGTATCAGACAATTTAGAAATAGCAGTTACAGCTTTACCATGGAGTAAGGGGGGGGCAGGAACTGTACCCACAGCCCTTGGTCAACATTATACTGTTTGCATACACTTTCAAACATGTGAATGAAACTGTCAAAATTATCACCCTCTGCAAATTGTGGAAGAAATTTACTGACCTTTGTTGCTTCTGGGGTTTGGTTATTCCCATCCTCATTACTTCCATGACCCTGTCGAAGAATCAGCATCTCCTTTTCATGTTGACTCTGCCTCTCATTTTCCTCAGCTTCCAGATGTCTCAGGTTCTCATTTTCTCATTTTATTCGGCCTTCAGGCATCTCAGTCTCTCTGCTGATTCTATTTCCAAATGTTTGGCCTCTAGTTCAAGTCTCTTTAACTCCAGATGGATTTTTAAGTCCTCTGTGGAAAGGTTGAACTGTCCATTTTCTGAGAGTTAACAATCCCCAAAGCCAGTCTGGTTGCCCTCCTGACTGATAGTCTGTGATGCAGCTGTAACTAAGGCTGCAATCATCACTGCTTTAGTCAGGTTTCCATGCACCAGTCCTTTGGCTTGGCACATCTCAGCCAACTGGCTCCTTGTCAGCTTGCCATACTCCTCTGCTGACATCCTTGCCTGCTCTCCCTGACTAACTAAGCTAACAAAAAAAATAAATAAAACTATTGTGATGTGAAACTCTGAATGTTCACTGTGTGGTTGATTGAGAGTACAAACACCTTCTTTAGTGACCAGTGTTTAGCGGCTACAGGAATTCAATATCCACACCACTGAATCCCAATATGTGGATATCCCACCACTGCCAACCAATATATGTGATGCCCCATCTCTGGCCCAGTAATCAAGGGGCATCAATCCTCACCACTGGCAACACTGGGGGATGTACAGTGGGAGGATGACAAGTACACACACAGTATTTCCAGATGCAGCTCTCTGCATCAAGTACAATTTCCCTTAAGAGCGCACATAGACCACAGTCAGTCTGGGGCTGTTTTTTTCTTCTTTCTCCAGATCCCCAGTAAGACTCCCCACTGGCACAGCTATAGAGTTGAGATCTTAGCTGAGTGGCCAAGCCAAATCTTCCAGCACTCTCTCTGTCCAAACAGTGCTTCGAGTCCCTGCCAAGTAGCTGACACACACACTCTTTGAGGTTTGTTTTACACACACACACACACACACACACACACACACACACACACACACACCTGGGAAAGGCTGGCATAGGTTTACTAGCTATGCCCCTGTAGATCAGAGTATATGTGCTGTATCTTTAAGAAGCATATCAAGGACTGAACGTCCACATATAAATACCGGGCACATGCTATTCCTAGTGCCATTTTGAGAGTGCAGCCAGAGGATGAGCATGTATGATTGCAGTAGTTAGTTTGTACATAAGTTACTTATGTTAAAATCAGTAAACTAAACTTCTGTCGTGATGTGTTTGTATATAATAAAGCTGCATGAACAGAACCCACAAAGACTCTTCTATTGTGTCCAACATAGGATAGCAACAACCCCCCTTCTGCCCAGACTATAAGGTAGTTTTCACTGCCACCAGCCAGCTCCTTATCAGCTACTTTAAGGCCCTTAACAAATGGTGTCCAATCCTACTGTGTAATGTTACTGTTAATACAAATGGTAGTTTGACCAAGAGCAGGGCTATTAGGAGTGGCCCACAGTGTCACCAAATAAATATGCAAGTACTCTCAGAACTTAAATATGTCTCACAAATATCAGCCACAATTAAATGTTTAAATATATTTAATAATAAATAATAAAAGAACAAGAAAATAGTATATAATCACAGTAACATCAGAATTCAAAATCACAGGGAATATTTAAAAAAACATTGCAGGACAGTCTCAAATAAATAAAGCAAAACATCTAAATTAAGCTTTGCTATAATATTGACTATATCTAGAGAATTATTATTTCCTAGTTAGCTTACTTACAGTGCAAGAAAGGCAGATGTGGTGAATGGGTCTTCCAGCTAATCTTGTCAGGTCAAGAAAAATACAGAATATTCAGTCTCTCTCAGAGAGTTCTTAAATTAATATCCCAAATATTACTGCTGGGATAGCTTGCAGAATGACATCATTTCTTGAGATCTGACTCTATCCCAGGTAAAACTCCCATTGATGCAGCTGGTAGCATTTAGCATCTACCTGTGAAAATACATAGACAGGGCTTTTCTTAGATCTAACGCAGATCCTGGAAGTCATAAAATAATAAAACACTTTCACATCTCAAGCCTAGTAATCACTTCTCTTTCAAGACAACACAGAGAGCTCCCTAGTATAGACATTCTGTCTCTTGATGTCATAAAGTAATTTAATTTCAGTTATTTTTCTGAAATTAATATCTTGTGTTTTAGTTTCCATTGTTAAAATATATACATCTAAACAGTTACAATAGTGCATGTACATTTCTGTTCTAATCCAGTAGGCTACAGTGTGGTTACATTTTTAAGCTCAGTACTTTACAAACCCTTTTCAACACACACTTCTGTACCAGCAGTTTGATATCCACATAACACGCAGTTGTAATACATTTGTGACACGAACATCTTACATGAAGCATATTGACATTCACAAATGACACATAACCGTTTACAAAATTCCAGACAGCTGGGCTGGCAGTATTTCCTTCTGTGACAAAGATATTAAAGGAAAAGTAAATAAAAAGAGTAAATACTGCTGAAACTAAAACAAGCCTACTGTGAGGATTAAACTCCAAATCATTGCACTGAAATCTAAAACCTTACCCTACAGGCAAATGATCCACATAACCTTATGTTTAAACAAGCTCACTGTCCCTTTTTGGTCACTGGTGGACAGCTCCATGTTTAGCCAAATAAGTGCCAGAAAGAAAATAGAACACTTCTTGTCAAATCATAAGAGGTGGCCACCAAAGTGAAGTTGGAGACACTGCCACAATGTGAAACATCTCTCTTGTAGACAGACCTTTTTACAATTAAGCCACATTTATATAACTGTCTGTAATAAAAGTGAACTTCATGTTCCAAGTTTTGCTTTTTGTGCCTGGACAGGCTTTTTTTTGGTTTTCTTTAATATTTGCATACAAGTCACACAAGAAGATGAATCGTGTTCCAGGGATTTGCTAATAAACTGCAAGGTTGCTGACACACATTTGCCTTGCCACCTTTATTCACTGATGTCTAGGTTGATGACACATGCTTCAATCACTCATGAGAAAAACAGTAGTGCAGTGAATATCTATAGGTTCATAGGTTCATACTAGGCTATCTGCCCTAGGGCATTTTTAAGCCTAGCCAGAGTGTGTTTGGCTTTCGCCACCCATTTTAAATGAATTTTGCTATGCCCATTTTCAAGGTTAGTATACTGTGCCTCTGTCTAACAGTGACACAGAAGTGATACCTGGGGTAAACCTACTATCGCCCATCCACTCATCAAGATTCCTCTTGAAGAGAGTCAGTGAGGGACTCTGCCTAACCTGGACTGGGATTTTATTCCAGAGTGAAGGGAGCCTCTGGGTTATGAATCTGTCCCTCCAGCATGTCCTATTTATTTCAGAGCTGAGGTTCAAGTCTCTCGAGCACGTAGCTCAATGGGATTTGGATTTTCTGAGGTGCAGCATGTCCATTAATTCCGAGTTGGACATGGCTTTATACGTCAGGCACAGATCACCTCTGAGCAGGCGGTATGCCACTGAGTAGAGCTGGAGTTTCTTTAACCAGGCAGCATATGGCATCTGTTTGAGCCCTTTGATCCTCTTGGTGAGGTACTTTTGGGGTCTTTCCAGTTGCTGCAGGTGTTTGGTAAGGTACATCCCAAAAGGGGCATTGTACTCAATTATGGGCCTGATTAGGGATGAGTAAAGAGGCACGATGACCTCCCCTGATCTAGATGTGAATCCCTTCATGATTAGGTGGGCTATATAAAATGTTTTTCTAACCACTTTGGCCACGTGGTTGTCAAATGAGAGGTTGCTATCAACTTCGGTCCCCAGGTCCCTAATTACTTCTTCCGTACTTAATGGATTACCAGCTATGTGGTAATTTGTGGGCACTTTGTTTTTGCCAAAGGGAATGACTATACACGTTTTGGTGTTTAGCTTGAAGCCATGGCTCTGGCACCAGTTGTCTGTTTCTATGAGGCCCTTTTGTAGGATGCTTGTGTCGGCTGGAGAGTCGATTATGGCACCCAGTTTGCAGTCATCTGCGAACTTGGTCAGCCACAGTCCTTCCGTGTTAGCCTGTACCTCCGAGAAATATATACCGAACAAGAGAGGTCCCAGGACTGAGCCTTCTGGGATGCCACTTGTAACTGGTTTGGAGTCTGACATGGCTCCAGCAATTCTAACCATGTGGGTTCTGTCCTTGAGCCAGTTTGCAACCCATCTAGTGACATAGGGGTTTATATTTAAGCTGGTGAGCTTATCTATAATGCCCGAGTGGGGTATTGTATCGAAGGCTTTTGCGAGGTCCAGGTAGGCTGTGTGGACCACCTTCCCCTCGTCAATGGCCTTGGTGACTGTTTCAAAGAAATCAACCAGGTTTAAGAGGCAGGATCTGCCCTTAACAAAGCCGAACTGGGTAGGATCCAGTGTCTGTAGTTCCCCAATATCTTTATTTATGAGGTCCATGATGATCCTTTCCATAGCTTTGCAGACCAAGCTAGTCAAACTTATGGGGCAATAGTTTCCAGGATCCGTTGAGGCACCACCTTTGTGGAGAGGGACCACTGTTGCTGTACGCCACTCTTTGGGTACATATCCTGTAGTAAGGCTGAGATTGAACAGTAGTTTTATGTTTGGGTTTAGTTCTTCTTGGAGTTCATGTAGGACGCAGCCCAGGACACCGTCTGGTCCAATTGATGCTGTGTTTTTTGCTTTGGAGAGAGCGGCTCTTAACTGAGCATCTGAGATGTCAGTGGGGCAGCACTCTGCTGGGATAGATATTTGCCCTTTTGGTGGAGAAGGGGGGGGGAGAAGTTTGCGCTGAACCTGTCAGCTAGGATGTTTACAATGTCTGTGGGTTCGGTGTATTTTTTGTCATTTTGGACTAATTCTGAGCATATCTGGGAATTCCCACCCAGGTTCCTAACATAACTAAAGAAAGCCTTGTGATTATCCTTAGTGTCCTGTGCAATTTTTCTCTCGAAGCTGGCCTTAGCTGATTTTATGAGTGCCCGTAGTTTTTTGCTAACACTGATCAGAGATACCTTCCCTTTTTGGGATTTTGCTCTATCATGTAGTAGCTTCCTCCTTCTATTGTATAGTTTGTTTATGGCTGGGGTCCACCAGACAGGATGCCTAACTTTGGAGGATTGGGTCTTGGTTTTATTTGGGATTGCATGATCCATGCATTCCTGAAGGTGTTCATAGAATGCGTTTATAAAGGATTCTGCGGTCTGGGCCGTATTTTCCACAGGCCCGGGGGCTTTGAAGGATTCCACCTCGGTTTTGAGGAGTGTGAAATTTTCTTTAGAGAAGTTTTTCACTGTGGTTTTCTGGGCAGGGGCTGGGGTCGGGATGTGAATATCTAGTGAGATTAGTTTGTGGTCTGATCGTACCAGTGAGGGATACACTTCTGGTCTGGAGCATAGAGTCTCCATGTTGGTGATGATTAGGTCCAGTATGTTTTCCCCTCTTGTGGGAGTGGCAACAAGTTGTTCCATAGCATTTGAGTTTATAAATGGGCTAGGGTGTTGGAGCTAGAGTAATGCTCCCAGTCTATGTTAGGGTAGTTGAAGTCGCCCAATATAATGGTGTTTGGAGAGACCTTCATATTTTCCAGTGTTCTCAGGAAGGCAGAGTGGGGTTCCTGGGTTTGGGAGGGTGGTCTGTAGCAGGCTATAAACTGGAAGGCAGTTTTACCCACTGTTAGTTGCACATGGATAGTCTCTGATGCTTTGTGCTGTGCCACCAACCTGGAGGTGTGGGTATCTTTGATGAATATTGATACTCCCCCTCCTTTTGTGGTTTGGTCCAAGTTTTGGGGCGAAAACGTGGTATGAGGTATAACCTGGTAGTGCTGGGGTGCTCTCGGGAGCCTTGAACCAGGTTTCTGTTACTGCACAGATATCGATGTTCTCCATGCTAAGGAGAGTTTTGAGTGCGTGCATCTTGAGGTTTAGACTTCTGGCATTGAGTAGCATTACTCTTAGTTTCTTATCCCTTGTGATACCTATGGAGGTGGGTTTGTCTTTTGAGCCTTGCCTAAAAAGGCACTATGGGGGTGGCAAGAGCCTTTGCCAATATCCGAAAGCCCAGGGGTGACAGGTGCAAGCCATCCCTAGCGAAGCATTGTGGCTTGTCGAGCACGTCATCCCAGGCAGACAGGCATTGGATCCCCTTTGAATGACACCAATACTTAAGCCAATTGTTGAAATTGATCATCTTGTCTTCATATTGTGGCATCATTCTTGGTGAGGGTAAGATGCTACTCAAGGTCAGGGTCATACCGGCCTGGGCTACATGCTCAGAGAGCTCCTCTATGTCCCTTTTCATGTAGTCCAGGGAGGTACGTCTCAGGTCATTCACACCAGCATGGACAATGACTGAGTCATATTTGTACTTGCCTTGAAGTGACCTGAGTGCTTGTGTTAAGTGGTGGATCCTAGCGCCCGACAGGCAGCTCACCGTGACCTTCTCCTTGTTCAGTCTGGTGAGCGGGACGTCAGTGTGCCTGACGATAGAGTCACCTATTACAAGTGTATCAGGTGTGTTGTTTAGCCTTAAGGGCTGTGACTGTTTGGCACACTGGCTTTGTGAGCTATGTGTTGCACATGTTTTGTTTTGGGGTAGCGGTTGCTTGGGTGTCTGCTTTGGAGGTCTCTGCTGCTTAGGCAGATTTTTATTTAGAGCCTCCGAGTATGTTTTTGTGTGTTTATGTGTTTGGTTTGCTGTCATGGTAGGTCTATGTGAGACTGGAATTGTAGCGAGTGTGGTTTCCTTCTCCTCCTGACTGGTTATGCCAGTACTGAGTTGAGAGAGCTTAGCCTCCAGTTTGGCTATATGGTTGCATCTCTCACATGTGTTGGAATTTGTTGGGAGGAGGAGAGGGTTGTCTGTGTACATGAGGCAGTTGTAACATTGCCTCAAGATTCCCAGATTCACCAGCTGGACCGGAGAGGAGATTGACAACTGACCTTTGGACATGCTAGAATAGTATTGGGAATTCCTTTATAATTGAAAAAAAGGGCCAATGGGGAACAAAGTACTCAAGGGGAGTTTGTGAGGGTGTAGTGCTTTTAATTTTTTAGTGCTGACTTATATAATTGTTTTAGTGAGCAAGTGCCAGGCTTTAGAGTGGGAATAGGGTGTTTATTATGAGAACTAAATCATTTCTAAGGGAAAAGTGAAGAGCAGACTTTGTGGAGCTGAGAATGGTTTAACCCCAATTAAGTGGCGCTGCCCGATGCTGCACTATGTGCAAAATTCCGCAAAGCCGCGCTAAAGCGGGTTTTATACAGGGGGACTTGAAAGAGCTAGAAATTGGCCCAAAACAGCCAATAGACTACCAGATTCTTGTGCTGGGAACACTCCTCCAGGGATAGATAGGCTGCTCCAAGCTCCCCACTGCCACTGGTGAACAAAGAAGCCTCCCTTTATCCAAGAAAGGAAATGGGCAACACAGGAACTTTCCTAAAGTCCAGAATACAGCAAAGCCTGTATTTGGACTACTCTAGGTCAGGAAAGACGGGAAACAAGGATAATTTTTTTTTTTTTTTTGCAACAAACAGCAGGAAAATGCAATAAATATGTAACACAGGCTAGTGCACTTGAGTGTGTAGCCTCAACAGGTAAAAGCAACAAACAGGACAAACTTTAAAAGTGCAGGTGCGAAAACAACTTTAAACAGTTTAAAACAGTTCAAGAAGCAGAAATACTTGCAGTTTAGCTAGATCGGACAGTCACCCAGGTAGTAGCAGGAAAACAAACACTTTTATCAGGTTAGCAGTCACTCTTTTAGCCTCTCTGCTGCTAGCACCACTCTGCAGGACCACAAGGAGCTTGGCTGAGTAGTAACAAGCACAAAAATCGCGCCAAAGTGGGTTTTATACAGGGGTACTTGAAAGAGCTAAAAATTGGCCCAAAACGGCCAATAGATTACCAGATTCTTGTACTGGGAACACTCCTCCAGTGATAGATAGGCTGCTCCAAGCTCCCCACTGCCACTGGTGAACAAAGAAGCCTCCCTTTATCCAAGAAAGGAAATGGGCAACACAGGAACTTTCCAAAAGTCCAGAATACAGCAAAATCTGTATTTGGACTACTCTAGGTCAGGAAAGATGGGAAACAAGGATAATTTTTTTTAATTTTTTTTTATTTTTTGCAACAAACAGACTACCAGATTCTTGTGCTCGGAACACTCTTCCAGGGAGAGATAGGCTGCTCCAAGCTCCCCACTGCCACTGGTGAACAAAGAAGCCTCCCTTTATCCAATAAAGGAAATGGGCAACACAGGAACTACCAGATTCTTGTGCTGGGAACACTCCTCCAGGGATAGATAGGCTGCTCCAAGCTCCCCACTGCCACTGGTGAACAAAGAAGCCTCCCTTTATCCAAGAAAGGAAATGGGCAACACAGGAACTTTCCAAAAGTCCAGAATACAGCAAAGCCTGTATTTGGACTACTCTAGGTCAGGAAAGATGGGAAACAAGGATAATTTTTGCAACAAACACCAGAAAAATGCAATAAATATGTAACACAAAATGGCGCACTTAAGTGTGTAGCCTCAACAGGTAAATGCAACAAACAGGACAAACTTTAAATTACAAGCGCAAAAGCGTGCTAAAGCTGGCTTTAAAGCAGAGGGTTAGAAAGAGATAGGAAATGGCCCAAAACGGCCAATAAGCTACAGGTCACTGGGCTAGAACCACTCCTCAAGGGTCAGATAGGCTGCTCAGAGCTCCCCACTCTCACTGGTGAACAAAGAAGCTTCCTCCTATCCAAATAAGGATATGGGCAACACAGGAACTATGACACAGCCCAGAGATCAGCAATACCTGAAGACTGGACTATTCTAGTTCAGTAAAGGCGGGAAACAAGGATTTATTTATTTATTTATTTTTTTACAAAGTAGCAGAAATTAGGTACAGAAACACAGTAAATGCTTTAATTCGGCTAGCGCACTTGAGTGTGTAGCCTACCAGTTAAACTAAGCAAAAACAAACTTTAAAAGTGCAAAAAACACAGAAATACAGGCAGGAATGCAATAAAACAACTTTGCAGAGCTTATTTAGTTAAAGAAACAGAGAAGTCTATATATACAGAAAAGCAGCTAAAACACTCAAACACTTCAGATGCAGTGCAACCCAGAGCACTTGAGTTGTAGCAATATTAAGGCAATGAGCTAATGACACTAGACTGGGAGGAGTGTCACAGATCAGATTTACAGTAGGGGCGTGTCACGGATCAGATTTACAGTAGGGGCGGGGCAACTGCAAAGCCACCAAGTATAAGAGCAAGACACCAACCGGGAGGGAGGGTGAGCAAGACACCAACCGGGAGGGAGGGTGGGGACAATAGCCTACAGACAGTAGCACTAGAGAAAGCACAAACAGATAAAGATTTGTAAAGATACAGAATGATTTTAACTGCAGACAAATCAGTTACTTGTGCAAATTAGTTAATAGCAATAAAATACACTCGAAGACTAAAAAGCAGACAATAAAAGTGCTATATATTAATTGTTAAAAACAATAATCTGTATAAATAATCGAAAAAAACAGGATACTTATATATCTCAGCTAACAGCTGCGGTCAACAACTTATCCACTCTGCTCAGTGTATATAGACAGAAACCCTATCAAAGTTAGGGCTTAAATACCAGAAGAAAAACTTTTTTTTTACAAGAACACAAAAGAACCAGCCCCCACTCAGCAGACTATTAACACAATCTAGGAAAGTTAAAGAGGCTTCAGCTAGAAACAATAGCCTACAGACAGTAGCACTAGAGAAAGCGCAAACAGATAAAGATTTGTAAAGATACAGAATGCTTTTAACTGCAGACAAATCAGTTACTTGTGCAGATTAGTTAATAGCAATAAAATACATTTGAAGACTAAAAAGCAGACAATAAAAGTGCTATATATTCATTGTTAAAAACAACCATCTGTATAAATAATCGAAAAAAAAAACAGGATACTTATATATCTCAGCTAACAGCTGCGGTCAACAACTTATCCACTCTGCTCAGCGTGTATAGACAGAAACCCTATCAAAGTTAGGGCTTAAATACCAGAAGAACAACTTTTTTTTACAAGAACACAAAAGAACCAGCCCCCACTCAGCAGACTATTAACACAATCTAGCAAAGTTAAAGAGGCTTCAGCTAGAAACAATAGCCTACAGACAGTAGCACTAGAGAAAGTACAAACAGATAAAGATTTGTAAAGATACAGAATGCTTTTAACCTGCTGAAGTATTGAGACCAGTTCAATTTCTGTGAGATTCACTAAAAGAAAAGTGATAAAGAATATATAATCATATGATAGATAAATAATATCTATCTATACACTCACACACACACACACACACACACACACACACACACACACACATATATATATATGAGAGAGAGAGCGAGATGAGAATTTAACAATAAAATGTGTATGTCATAAACATTGCAGAAAATGACAAAAGGCAAGATGTGGAGGAAGGGTAAACATAGAAAGACGTAAGATGAATGGAGATATAATTAAAACAAAATGCAGCGTTGAGGGACTATATAGTACAGCTATAGTCACAAAAATGTCTAGCACCTTGTTACTAGTTTATGCTTAACTTCTAGGTTAACAGTGTCCTTACTATCCTTTCTATTCTAAAGTTTGATACAAAACAAGTATTCGAAAAGGTACTTTCATGAATACTTAATAAAACGACTTCAGCTAGGTTACCAGTAATATGCTTACTTAGTGTGGCCTTGTCTCACCGATTTCATGTTGTCCATAACAACTTGTT
>NC_056736.1:724305433-724357933 GCF_019279795.1 Protopterus annectens | reverse complement strand
CTGAACCAGTTCTAATGACATTGTATCTAAGTATACTGTCATTGATATTAATCCTAATCAATTGTTGCATTGTATGTATTTCTACAAGGGTAATGATTTTGTATACTTTTCTATTAGACAGCATATAATTTAATGAATTAAAATAAAACTCCCTATCAGTCACTGCTGTCATACCTCCCTTGTCGGCAGGTCTAATAACCAGAGATGTATGAGTTTGGAGATGTTTCAGTGCTACCTTCTCTTGTTTAGTTACATTTACATACCTGTTATGTTGGAAATGTCTCAGTGCTACCTTATCTTGTTTAGTTACATTTACGTACCCGTTATGTTGGAGATGTTTCAGTGTTGCCTTCTCTTGTTTAGTTACATTTACATACCTGTTATGTTGCTTTTTGTTCCTAGACATATATATTTCATCTTCACATATTTTTCCAAAAGCTTCTAAAATAGGATGGTTTACACGTGTATAATTGTTAAGCTTCTTATATTGATAAATGTTGATACCTGTATCCAAAGGAAATAGTTTCAATACAACATTCCTAAGAAAAAGTTTTAAATCAATGTATCTGGTAAATCAGCTGACTGCGCCGGTATAAATGAAAGTCCTTTCTGTAGAACTGAGATCTTTCTTCTGTCTATTTGATATATTCCAAACCATGTATTGATTTAGTTCTGTTGCCACATCCTTTTCAGGGTTGGATATTCCGTGTTGTCCATCTGCTCCTTCCTTTCCATCCTATTTTGACTCCTGGACCGAAATATTTGTCTCCCTCTTGTTGGATGATTGATTTTTGACAGCATACAAGGGTTGTAAGCTAAACAATTTATGTTATAACATGTTTGATGGTACTATAGCTTTCATTTGAAAGGACCTAGCTACACCACAGGATAGACTTGGAGGGATATTTAAAAGTGTGCAATATGACTTGATCCATGAATGTGTAAGTAATGATGTACTCATCTGAATGATTGGGGGTTCTGTAGTCGAGTGAGTGCTTGACCATATAATCAGTTATACCAAGTAGGAAATGTTATGTCACCATGGTATAAATGTATTATTGTGTGGTGATCTATATATAACCAAAGCAATTGATCTATAGATGCAAAATATAATTTATGCTGCTAAAGATGAGTTCTTCTTTTGGCTTTTCCTGGTTAGGTGTTGCCACAGAGGAACTCTGGTCCACTACTGATTTGGCAGTAGATTTTTACGGTGCTGAGGTGCCAGCTCAACGCCCAAACTTCAACGAAGACACGCCCGTTCTACGCATGTCTTTCGAACACCACTAGACCACGGGGAGGACATGCAGACTCCACACGGAAGGCGCTCCAGCCGAGAATCGAACGTGAGAACCTCTTGCTGTGAGGCGACAACGCTACCACTGCACCACCGTGGCTTTCTGTAAGGATGAGATATGCATATATTTTAAAGTGGAGCGTGCATACAGTTTTATTATGTGATGAAGAGTATTATAATGTGGATTTTATTTATGTATCTGCAACTAAATAATTTGTTGCTGTTTTAATCTATGATGTCAAGTAACTAGGGAGTGTTTTGTGCTTTTTCTACAACAAACATTTGAATTTAATTAGGGGGAGGTGTGTATAAATGGAAATGTTTGCCAGTTTATGCACTTTTGCTTGTAAGTTGTCTGATGAAGCCACATTTTGGGGTGAAAGCGCTTATCTACTTGAAAATAAATGTGATTTTTATTTTACTGAATGGTGATACAAGTCGTGCCTCAGTTTACCGTTGCTGTTTTCTAAGTAAACCTGCTAAAACTGCCCATGATTAGGGTACCCCTTTGTTACTGATTTTTGTAATAAGAATTTAAGGATTGTCGCACCTTAACTTTGAGAGTGATGGATGATGATTAAAAAAAAAAATACCCCTCGTGCAAATTTATGTACTTAAAGCACCCAGAGGGTGCATTTTCATGATGGCCTGGCAGAGAGCACTTGTACAGATTTTAACTTTGCTTCTTTCATTCCTTACTTTAAGACCATGGGAACAAACCTGTCTTATTCATTTACAGAATTGCCTCCTGTCAAGGTGGACCTGGTGCCCTTCTTGAATTTCAGTAGGAGTCCATTCTTATAAAACCGAGTTTCTCCAGCACTGCATGCAAAGCCTTAATCAGTGGTACATTCTGTCCGAGGCCACCCCACCTATAAGGCACTCAGAATTACCTCTGGCACATACATTATATGTTAGAGAAACATGATGCTGTTTTGTTTGGAGTTGACACTGATAGTTTTCCATGTTAAATATTTCAGAGCTGCTGTCATTCTCACTGTAGCTATTTCAGTGAGAAGAAATGGTCAACTGTAGGCCCTAACTTACAAACCTTGCACACACATCAGTCCTTTTTTATGTCAAAAGTTTAAACTGAAGTGTATCCCATTGAGGCCATATACATGTTCATGTTTCCTCTTTACTCCAGTAAAGATGGAGTATCTCTTGTGTTTAGTGTGTACACAGGAAAGTCCGATACTAAGTAAATAAAAAAAAATAATAAATAAAATAAAAAAAGTCCTTTTTCCTAAGATCAATTATTTGTGTCTTCCCAGTACAAACTTTTTTTTTTTCTTTGGACCACCAGAGATTTAATGGAATATTGCCATCAGGCACCACTCGGACCTGTTTTTTTTTGGGGGGGGGGGGGGGGTTCTTGCAGCTGGAGCAGGTATAAATGTTTGTAGGTACTTCAATAATTTTAGATGCTCATAGCTTTAATATTCACCTAACTGCCCTGAAGGGCCAATTTTAACCTGGCTAACAATCAAAGGCGAGACTCAAACCCTGTCTTTTTGCCTGTGAGGTAAAGACTTTAACCATTATGCCAAAACTCCCACCATTTGCGAGTAAAGCTGTGGCTGCAGGAAGCTCTCTAATCTTCCTTTCTCCCTATTCCCTTTACACTGAGAACTTGCTGGGAAGGATGGCATACACAAGGCTTTGGCATTGGAGACTAGGCCTAGGAAAATTCTGGCTGCAGAGTGGTCCTGGGTCTTCCAACCAAGAAGTTGGACCTGTAGCGCTAGTAATATGGTGAGTGCTTGTACTGTTAAATTAAAAGCTGGTAATAGAATTTAAGATGCAGGCAGCATGTATACTAAAATTACTTTTTAAAAAGTATACTGTGCAAAAAGGATAGTTATGTTGGGAAATTTAGCAGCCTACGAGTTTGCTGTACAAATCTTAAACTTACAGACATTCGATAGTGGAATAAGAGTGCGCAGCAGAAAGTGCTGCAGAACTGCAACGGTTTTGGCAGCCCTGATTTTGTTCATGCCCTAATGTGGAGTTCTTTGAGGACTCCTGCCAGCTTGATTTGAAATTATTCCTTTGGTCCTTTTTGTCCCCTTGGACCTCACTGCTACTGGCCTGGCTCACAGTGCTCAACATCCACACTGGGTCTTCCATCTACCCTCCAACCCCCCCCCCCCCCCGGACTTGCTCTGTTTTTTTTGCTGGAGAAAGTCCTGGATCCTTAAGGTGTCCTGGGGCTTGACTAGTAGTTACTACTCTCTTCCCCTTCCTCACCCACCATACTCATTTTTGCTCTTGTGCTCCTTTTGGTGAAATTTGCAAAGGTGAGGAAGCCCCCGACAGACCTAGAGTGTTGCAGTTTTAATTATTTTTATCTGAAGCAAAAGCACTGATTTTCAGAAAACTAACTTTGGTGGGAAAATGTAACTTACTTTATTAGCAATGCTGGGCATGCTTACTAGGCATATTTTCATCTATTATGTGGTTTTATGGGGAAGAAGAGAATGGAACCAGTAGGATGTTCTTCATCCCACATTGCTGCAGTCCTAACACTTGGGTAGTCCGCTGTCCCAGTCGGCCCGAATACCAAAGTATAAGGCTGACGTCGGTCAAGGCGCATTAGTCTGACGTCAGGACGTCAGGGTACAAATGCGCATGACCGACGTCATATCCTCAGTCTTTTTTGCCGCATGGTCCAATGCAGAAGCAGTATTGCGAGTGCAGGTTGGCGTTCTGAAATTTTCTGAAGTCGGAGTTTCAGACCGAATCAAAGTTGGCTAAGTACCCCGTTGGGGAATATTTTGGTTTTTTCTTGCCTCAGTATTTAACCGGATGTCAGAAAAAGTGAATAACTGTATTTCTTGTGGGAAACAGATACCTCATAGGGATTACCATACCTTGTGTATACCTTGCTTAGGGCCTGAGCACGACGTTGTTGGATGTCGCTGTTGTGCTAGATTTAACAAACGCACTATAAAGAGAAGATTAGACTGTGCCAGGTTAGGTTTTGGGAAGCGTTGTAATTATAAAATGCCGTCGGATGCTCCGCCCGCTTCGTCTAAAAAGCGCAAGGACAAAGCAGCAAAGCCTAGGTTGGAAGAACCGTCTGTCCCGGACGTCGGTTCTTTAGAAGGCTCGGTGGAGCCGGAGGTTCTGCCAGAAGTTTCTTTGGAGTCTCAGGGAGAGACTTTACTGTTACAGGATGTGTCCTCTCAGGAGGTAGGCCAGGCTGAAGGGGCTTCTCGGGTAGCTGTTCTCCCCTCCCTTCCTAAGGTGGTTAGGCCCTCCCCTTCTGTTTCCAAAGCTTCTTCGAGAGGCAGGCCAGGTTTAACTTCAGTGGGTGTCTCTCCTAGTTCTTCAGGGTCTTTGCCTAAGAAACATATGCTTAAAATGGCAGAATATTTGATTACTATGATTAGGGGTTCTATGCCCCCTCCTGATAAGAGGCCTAGGGTGGAACCTGAGCTTGAGAGTTTTGAGCAGTGTTCGGAGGCTTCTGAGTCTTGACTGAAGACTTACAGGAGTATCCTCCTTATTCTGATTCTGATGTAGATGATTCTACTCCTTGACTTCTCCTCCTGAGGATTTTTCTTTTCAGAGACTCTTCATTCCATGAGGGAGCATTTTAAATGGGAAGGTCAAGATTTCTCTGATTCCAGGAAGAGGCTTAGGGAATTTTTGTTTCTACCCCAGCATAGGCCTTTAGCTATACCTCCTGTTCTGGATGTGGTGGAAGATGTTTTGCAGAGGCTTCCCTGAACCCTGATTCTTTGCCTCCTGCCCCAGTTAAACCGGATAGGTATTATAGGGTGCCTGAAGCTCATAAGTTTCTTTTAAGAGTCCTAGGGCAGACCCAGAAACTGTTTCTCAGGGGCCTAAAGGTGTTAAGGCTTCTGTTGTTAAAAATCCTGTTCCTCCTGATAGAGGCAAGGGCTTTGGATAGATGGGGAAAGAAGGTGTATACTTCTTCCACTTTAGCCATGAGGGCTTTGAATTGTCAGTTCCACATGTTAAAATACCAAAATTATCTCCTTTCACAATTGAAGTCTAAGGTGGATGCTCTGGCGGAAGGTATTGAGTGTAAAGAGTTGCAGGATTTAGTACATGTTTCTGAACAGGTGGGTAAGCATTCCTTGCAATGTGGTTTTGATGCTGTACAGGCCTCTTGAGGGTGGCTGCCACTGGTTCTGTTCTTCGCAGGCACGCCTGGCTGAGGGATCAGAATTTAGCTGAGCATGTTAAGACAAGGATTTTGGATGCTCCGTTACAGTCTGATGTGTTTGGTTCACCTGTGGAAGCAGTTTTAAAGAAAATGGAGGACAAGGCTAAGTCTATGCAGACTGTTAAAGATTTTTTGCAGGTTCAGCCTCCGAAGTTTAGTAGAAATTGGCCTACTAAGGGGTGGACATATCCTTCTTATGATTCCCAGTCTAGGGGTAGGTCTAGACGTGGTAGGGGCAGAGCTCAAGGTTCTTTTAGGCCTAGAACAGGGAGTTCACCTGCTCAGTCTTCTGGTGAGGGCAGGGGTCAGTCCTTTCGTAAGCAGACCCAATGACCTGCCTTTTCAGCTGCCAGAGCCTTCTCGTCTGGCAGCACCTTTGGGGGAAAGGCTGGCACTTTTCAAAGAAAATTGGAGTTTAATTACCCAAGACAGATGGGTATTGGATATCATTCACCACGGTTACAGGTTTTATTTCCATACCTTGCCTCCTTTCAAAGGCATGCCAGACATTCCTCCTCTACAAAGAAAAGAGGCCCACAAGCAAATTTCTCTGTTACTCCAAATAGGGGCCATTCAGCCGGTTCCTGTGCCAGAAAGGGGCCTAGGATTTTATTCTCGCCTGTTCCTAGTACCAAAAAAGGGGAACACGTGGAGACCAATTTTGGATTTATCTATCCTCAACACTTATCTGGACATTCCCAAGTTCAAAATGTTGGCGTTACAACAGCTTTTACCTCTGCTGGGCAAAGATCACTGGATGGTAACTTTAGATCTCAAGGAGGCTTACCTTCATGTGCCTATCAGACTAAGTTGCAGGAAGTATCTGCGTTTTCGAGCTGGGAATTCCCATTATCAGTTCTCTGCATTGCCCTTTGGCTTATCTACTGCCCAGAGTATTCACAAAAGTTCTGGCTCCAGTGATAGCTTACTTCAGGCTAAAAGGAATACAAATCTATCCTTACTTGGACGACTGCCTGATTCTGGCTCAAGAAAAGGAAGACCTTTTTCAGCATTTGGAATATGTGATAGCAGTGCTAAGATGCCTGGGGTATTCTGTGAACGAAATAAAGTCCAGTCTAGTACCCTCTCAAGACATGTGCTTTCTGGGTGTGAGACTGAATACAGCAGCCCAGATGGCCTTTTTAACCCTGGACAAACAAAAGAATCTTTCCCTTTACTTCCATCAACTATCTCTTCAGTCCGGGCTGACTGCAAGGACAGTCCTTCAAGCCTTAGGGTTCATGGCATCTTGTATTCTGGTGCTTCCCAATGCCAAACTGCATATGAGGAAGCTGCAATGGTATCTCAAGAATGTATGGACACAGCACTGCCAGGATTTGGACACTGTCATTCAAATAATACCTTGCATTCAAAAGGAATTTTGTGGTGGGCTCAGGAATGTCACCTAAACAAGGGACTCTCTGTGACCCGGCCAGAGGCGAGTCAGATTCTAACGACAGATGCCTCAGACATAGCTTGGGAGCTCATCTGAATGGAAAGTGGATACAAGACAAGTGGCCTGCCAGACTACAGCATCTACATATCAACATGAAGGAGATGTTAGCAGTCCAGTTTGCATTAATGGCTTTCAAGGAGTTACTTCTTCCAGGGCAGGTGTTGATTCTAACAGACAACACAACTGTCATGTGGTACATCAACAAACAAGGGGAACACATTCTTATCCTCTATGCAGGCAAGCAATGATTTTGTGGGAGACTGCGCTCAGCTTGCAACTAAATCTTCAGGCAAGGTTTCTGCCGGAGCACAGAACTCCTTAGCAGATGTGTTAAGCAGGCAAATCATGGATCCCCACAGTGGAAACTGGATCTTCATGTATTTCGAAATTGACAGTGTCATGGGGAACTCCAGACATAGATCTGTTCGCTTCTCCACTAAACCACCAGCTGCCAAAGTTTTGCACGAAAAGGTTTCATCACACAGCTTGGAAAGTGGATGCTCTTTCTTTCAGTTGGAAAAATCTTCATGTGTATGCCTTTCCACCTCTGCCTCTCCTCCCAAAGGTACTCCTAAAGGTCAGACAAGACAAGCGAAGGATGATTTTAATAGCTCCAGATTGGCCTCGGCAACACTGGTACCCATTACTGAGGAGTCTGGTAAGGAAGCCTCCATGGCCTTTACCTTTGATTCCACACCTATTGTCTCAGAGGGACGGTCATCTACTCAATGTCAAGCTTCGCTCTCTTCATCTAACAGCCTGGCATATTCTGTTTTGAACCACAGCAGGTCTCGACTTCCTCAACAAGTTTTGAATGTGATTATGGAAGCCAGAAGACCTAGTACAAGGAAAGTGTACGCAGAAAAATGGGAAGAGATTTTTATTTTGGAGTGCAGCAAAGGATTTGGAGGTTTCTGAGCCTAATTTGAGTGTGGCTCTTCAATATCTTACTGAGTTATTGGACAAAGGTTTGTCTTTCTCTTCCATTAAGATTCATGCTGCAGCAATTTCAGCTCACTATGATTGTGACCCACCATTGTTTTCTCATCCTTTGTTCAAGCAATTTCTTAGAGGGGCAAAGAATATAAGACCCCCGTAGAGCTCCTACTCCTGCTTGGGATCTCAATTTTGTGTTGGAGAAACTTACTCTACAACCTTTTGAGCCTGCGGCTACTGCTGAATTGAAATACTTGTCATGGAAGACTGCTTTTTGTTGGCCATTACTTCTGCAAGAAGGGTTTCTGAATTGCAGGCCCTTATGGCGGTTGAGCCTTTTTGATTTTCCATAAGGATAGGGTATCATTACGTACTAATCCTTCCTTTATGCCTAAGGTGGTTTCTAGTGTGGCTTTAAACCAAACTATTCATTTGCCTACTTTTTATGCAGATCCCCAAAATAAGGGGAAAAGATTTTGCACACTTTAGATGTACACAGGCAGTTGCGTTATTATTTAAGCAGGACTAAGGATTTTAGGCAGTCTCAGCAGTTGTTTGTTTCTTTTGCTTTGAGTTCTCAGGGCAAGCCTGTGTCAAAACAAACTATTTCTAAGTGGATTGGGTTTTGCATTGCATTTTGTTATTCCCATCATGGCAAGGAGATTCCAGCTGGGATTAGGCCTCATTCCACTAGGGCTACTGCCACTTCAACAGCATTTCTAAGGGGGGTGGCAACTAAGGATATTTTGGAGGCAGCTACTTGGAGTTCAGTGCATACTTTCTCTAAGCATTACCACCTTCCTCTCTACTCTAAATCTAGGGCTGGTTTTGCCACGGCTATTTTGCAGGGCATGTTGACAGCTCCTGCTTCTTTGATTTGCCAGCCTCCCTTACCTCTGCTTTGGGATTCTACCCAAGTGTTAGGACTGCAGCAATGTGGGATGAAGAACATAGTACAGTTTTGTACCTACCATAAATGTAGATGTTCGAAGATCCACATTGCTGCAGTCCAATTTACCTTCCCTCCTTCCCCTCTGTGTTTAGGGGTGGTTGTGTGGGTGGGGTTGTACTTTTGTAAATTTGTATATATTGTACATATATTTGGTACAGGAGTGTTTGGTGTTTTTTGGTTTTGGCCTTATCTTTTTAGGGTCTTCTGACATCTGGGGCAAGAAAAGACTGAGGATATGATGTCGGTCATGCGCATTTGTACCCCGACGTCCTGACGTCAGACTAATACGCCTTGACCGACGTCAGCCTTATACTTTGGTATTCGGGCCGACTGGGACAGCCCAAGTGTTAGGACTGCAGCAATGTGGATCTTCGAACATCTACATTTATGGTAGGTACAAAACTGTACTTTTCCTAATAGCTACAGACATTTTCATAATAGCTACAGACATTTTTTGTAGCAGTTTAGAAAGAATCACTGCATTTCTAAATTCGACAGAAAATCTAAGAATGTACACTAATAAAACGTGGATATATTGCAGTGCAAGTTATGATTTTTATATATATTTATGGCAACCTAGTTTACAGTCAAAACTGTAGAAATATTCTAAAAACTCCAGATCACTAAAGGCTGCTCAAACAAACTAAAATATTTAGGAAACCAAGCAGAGCTAGGCCACCACAGAGAAACATTTATTGACTAATAAAACAGTATAAAAACAGCACATGCATAAAAACAGGGATAAGAATTTTTTCAACTTGGAGCCTTCATCAGATCCTGCATTACTACCAGTACTCCTCCCCTTTGAAGCAAAGGAGTAGCCAATTTAAAATTCATTTAGGATGTCTCCTCCCTTTCATCAGATACTGCATTACTGCCAGTGCTCCTCCCCTTTTGAAGCAAAAAGCAGCCAGATACTGCATTACTGTCAGTGCTCCTCCCCTTCTGAAGCAAAAAGCAGCCAATTAAAATTTTATTAATTTTGTTTGGTTGAGCAGGCTTTAGCTGTATTTCTACAGTTTTGCTTGGTTTTAATTTCAGGATCGCACATGTCAGAAGGAATGAGTTTTGAACAGAATTTATGTGCTGGTGAAGACCTATGAAGTAAGCAAATGAATTGATGTACTAGCAGGACACTGCTGAATGTACTGGTTAGTCAGACTAACCCATTGCTTAAATTAAGTCTTGGTGATCTAGCAGCAGAAGTAACAGACACACCTGTTTTAATAGTTGAGCATTTTTTCAGAAGTGGAAAATGCAGCTTATAGACTGAACCGTTTTAGTGGCAGCATTTCCACCTTTAAGCATGTTTGCACCATCACATTATCTCAAGGGGTCAGAGGATAAGATGCATGCCTACCTACAGTAGCTGTCACCCTGAGCTATTGACTAGATGGCAGTCTGTCAGTCTTGAGACACATTTTCGGTGCATCTGTTTACTGATGGACTATTTTAAACCTTATGAGAGTAAAGCAGCTAGTTTCATTGAAACAAAGCAGTCAGAATTGCATCCCTGTCTGATACGTTCCTAGAAAAGATTGAAACCTTACAGCACAATCTAACTTTTTGTGATGAGAAGTTAAGTGTAAAGAGCAAGACATTAACCAGGGATTACCTGGACTTTAAACAAGGGAATGTTTTTGAGTGGCCGAGAGCACAAGTTATTTCAGAACGAAGGCTATAAATTCTGAAATGTCTAAAACAGCTACAGTGACCATTTCTCAGAACTCTAAAGATGATTACTCATGGACAGCTCAGAATGCTAAAGAAATAGATAAAGCTGAAAATACATCTGAGGAAGGTAGCAAATTATGCCACAAAGCCTTCAGAATGGAGTATGAGTGAGACAAAAGCCAATAAGAAAAGTTCTGCACTGAGCATGTTTAATTTCGGAATGAAACCTAAGGAATATGCCTCTTGTATTCTGTTTTTTTCTGGATCTACATGCTCAACTTAGACAACATCTCCCATACAAAACTCTGTCAGTGAGCCAAGGCAGGAAGAAAAGGAAAGTTATGCATTTAAAAAGCTTAATATCTGATGACATCTTGGTTGTGAATTTGTCTAAATGTTCACCAAGTAGAGCACGTGTCCTTCAGTGAATAAAGGGCTAACATTCATTGCAGCCCTTAAATCTCAATTAAGTGAATTTACCTTGGATATAAAATGTTTTGGCTGAAACATCATTTTTAAGAATGTTTGAACGCAGTAGAGGAAGGTCCTACTATCTGAAAGAAACCTAGTACCTTTGTACCACCCTTCCATCCAGTGATTGAGATGTTTACTTGTATGTGTGAGACTGATGAAGCCAACGTGACTGCAAAGACTTCTACAATATGAATACAGAAGAACAAAAGAGCACTGGATGAGTTGATGAACAATGATGCCATCATTCATAGGTTCATACTAGGCTATTTGCCCTAGGGCATTTGTAAGCCTAGCCAGAATGTTTGGCTTTCGCCACCCATTTTAAATTTATTTTGCTATGCCCTTTTTTGAGGTTAGTATACTGTGCCTCTGTCTAACAGTGATACAGAAGTGATACCTGGGGTAGGGATTTTATTCCAGAGTGAAGGGAGCCTCTGGGCTATGAATCTGTCCCTCCAGCATTATTTCAGTGCTGAGGTTCAAGTCTCTCGAGCACGTAGCTCGATGGGATTTGGATTTTCTGAGGTGCAGCATGTCCATTAATTCCGGGTTGGACATGGCTTTATACGTCAGGCACAGATCGCATCTGAACAGGCGGTATGCCACTGAGTAGAGCTGGAGTTTCTTTAACCGGGCAGCATATGGCATCTGTTTGAGCCCTTTGATCCTCTTGGTGAGGTACTTTTGGAGTCTTTCCAGTTGCTGCAGGTGTCTGGTAAGGTACATCCCAAAAGGGGCATTGTACTCAATTTATGGGCCTGATGAGGGATGAGTAAAGAGGCACGATGACCTCCCCTGATCTAGATGTGAATCCCTTCATGATTAGGTGGGCTATATAAAATGTTTTTCTAACCACTTTGGCCACGTGGTTGTCAAATGAGAGATTGCTATCAACTTGGGTCCCCAGGTCCCTAATTACTTCTGTACTTAATGGATTACCACCTATGTGGTAATTTGTGGGCACTTTGTTTTTGCCAAAGGGGATGACTATACACTTTTGGCATTTAGCTTGAGGCCATGGCTCTGGCACCAGCTGTCTGTTTCTATGAGGCCCTTTTGGAGGATGCTTGTGTCGGCTGGAGAGTAGATTATGGCACCCAATTTGCAGTCCTCTGTGAACTTTGTCAGCCACAGTCCTTCCGTGTTGGCCTGTATCTCCGAGAAATATATACCGAACAAGAGAGGTCCCAGGACTGAGCCTTGTGGGACACCACTTGTAACTGGTTTAGAGTCTGACATGGCTCCAGCAATTCTAACCATGTGGGTTCTGTCCTTGAGCCAGTTTGCAATCCATCTAGTGACATAGGGGTTTATATTTAAGCGGGTGAGCTTATCTATAATTCCCGAGTGGGGTATTGTATCTAAGGCTTTTGCGAGGTCCAGGTAGGCTGTGTGGACCACCATCCCCTCGTCAATGGCCTTGGTGACTGTTTCAAAAGAAATCAACCAGGTTTAAGAGGCAGGATCTGCCCTTAACAAAGCCGAACTGGGTAGGATCCAGTGTCTGTAGGTCCCCGATATCTTTGAGGTCCATGATGATCCTTTCCCTAGCTTTGCAGACCAAGCTAGTCAGGCTTGTGGGGCGATAGTTTCCAGGATCCATTGAGGCACCACCTTTATGGAGAGGGACCACTGTTGCTGTACGCCACTCTTTGGGCACATATCCTGTAGTAAGGCTGAGATTGAACAGTAGTTTTATGTTTGGGTTTAGCTCTTCTTGGAGTTCATGTAGGACGCCGCCCAGGACACCGTCTGGTCCCATTGATGCTGTGTTTTTTGCTTTGGAGAGGGCGGCTGTTACCTGAGCATCTGAGATGTCAGGGGGGCAGCACTCTGCTGGGATAGATATTTGCCCTTTTGGTGGGGGGGGGGGAGTTTTGCACTGAACCTGTCAGCTAGGATGTTGGCAATGCCTGTGGGTTCGGTGTATTTTTTTTGTCATTTTGGACTAATTCTGAGCATATCTGGGAATTACCACCCAGGTTCCTAACATAACTAAAGAAAGCCTTGTGATTATCCTTAGTGTCCTGTGCAATTTTTCTCTCGAAGCTGGCCTTAGACAATTTTATGAGTGCCCGTAGTTTTTTGCTAATACTGATCAGTGATAACTTCCCTTTTTTGGATTTTGCTCTATCATTTAGTAGCTTCCTCCTCCTATTATATAGTTTGTTTATGGCTGGGGTCCACCAGACAGGACGTCTGCCTTTGGAGGATTGGGTCTTGGTTTTATTTGGGATCGCATGATCCATGCATTCCTGAAGGTGTTCATAGAATGCGTTTATAAAGGATTCTGCGGTCTGGGCCGTATTTTCCACAGGCGCGGGGGCTTTGAAGGATTCCACCTCGGTTTTGAGGAGTGTGAAATTTGCTTTAGAGAAGTTTTTCACTGTGATTTTCTGGGCAGGGGGTGGGGTCGGGATGTGAATATCCAGTGAGATTAGTTTATGGTCTGATCTTACCAGTGAGGGACACACTTCTGGTCTGGAGCATAGAGTCCCCATGTTGGTGATGATCAGGTCCAGTATGTTTTCCCCTCTTGTGGGAGTGGTAACAAGTTGTTCCATAGCATCTGAGTTTATAAATTCTAGGAACCTTTGGGTTAGGGTGTTGGAGCTAGAGTAATGCTCCCAGTCTGTTTGGGTAGTTGAAGTCGCCCAATATAATGATGTTTGGAGAGACCTTCATATTTTCCAGTGTTCTCAGGAAGGCCGAGTGGGGTTCCTGGGTTTGGGAGGGTGGTCTGTAGCATGCTATAAACTGGAAGGCAGTTTTACCTACTGTTAGTTGCACATGGATAGTCTCTGATGCTTCGTGCTTTGCCACCAACCTGGAGGTGTGGGTATCTTATCGATACTCCCCCTCCTTTTGTGGTTCGGTCCAAGTTTTGGGGCCGAAAAGCATGGTATGAGGTATAACCTGGTAGTGCTGGGGTGCTCTCGGGAGCCCTGAACCAGGTTTCTGTTACTGCACAGATACCGATGTTCTCCATGCTAAGGAGAGTTTTGAGTGCGTGCATCTTGAGGTTTAGACTTCTGGTGTTGAGTAGCATTGCTCTTAGTTTCTTATCCCTTGTGATGCCTATGGAGGTGGGTTTGTCTTTTGAGCCTTGCCTAAAAAAGGCACTATGGGAGTAGCAAGAGCCTTTGCCAATATCCGAAAGCCCAGGGGTGACAGGTGCAAGCCGTCCCTAGCGAAGCATCGTGGCTTGTCGAGGATATCATCCCAAGCTGACAGGCATTGGATCCCCTTTGAGTGACACCAGTACTTAAGCCAGTTGTTGAAATTGATCATCTTGTCTTCATATTATGGCATCATTCTTGGTGAGGGTAAGATGCTGCTCAAGGTCAAGGTCATACCGGCCTGGGCTACATGCTCAGAGAGCTCCTCTGTCTCTTTTCATGTAGTCCTTCACACCAGCATTGACAATGACTGAGTCATATTTGTACTTGCCTTGGAGTGACCTGAGTGCTTCTGTTGTGTCGGATCCTAGCGCCCGACAGGCTGCTCACCGTGACCCTCTCCTTATTCAGCCTGGTGAGTGGGACGTCAGTGTGCCTGACGATAGTCACCTATTACAAGTGTATCAGGTGTGTTTAGTCTTAAGGGCTGTGACTGTTCGGCACACTGGCTTTGTGAGATATGTGTTGCACGTGTTTTGTTTTGGGGTAGCGGTTGCTTGGGTGTCTGCTTTGCAGGTCTCTGCTGCTTAGGCAGATCTTTATTTAGAGCCTCTGAGTATGTTTTTGTGTGATTGTGTTTGGTTTGCTGTCGTGGTAGGTCTATGTGTGACTGGAATTGTAGTGAGTGTGGTTTCCTGCTCCTCTTGACTGGTTATACCAGTACTGAGTTGAGAAAGCTTAGCCTCCAGTTTGGCTATATGGTTGCATCTCTCATGTGTTGGAATTTGTTGGGAGGAGGAGAGGGTTGTCTGTGTACGAGGCAGTTGTAACATTGCCTCAAGATTCCGAGATTCACCAGCTGGACCGGAGAGGAGATTGACAACTGACCTTTGGACATGCTAGAATAATATTGGGATTTCCTTTATAATTGAAAACAAGGGCCAGTGGGGAGTGAGGGTTTAGTGCTTTTAATTTTTAGTGCTGACTTATATAATTGCTTTAGTGAGCAAGTGCCAGGTAACTTAAGTGCAATGTTTTACAGGTAACTTAAATGCAAATACGACAAACGGTAACTTTCTTTCAAGTGAAACAAGGAAATAAGTACAGTAAGGAATGCAGATATCACTAGTGATCCACAGAAGCACTGAGAAGCCGCGTATTGGGTGGAATTAGCGTTCCAGGGAAATAACAAGCAAACAAACAACAAGCATATAAACAAAGCTAGATTCAGCAGGCCTGGATCTAGTCTATGCTACAGCAAACAAGGTGTACCAATTTCAGTAAGATACAGTTCAAATATTCAGGCACTATAAACCTTTAACCAGAAATTCCCAGCTCAGAAGGGCAGAGTCCAGCCTCTTCTCCCACAAGAGTGCAGACCACGAACCTTCTTAATGTAAAATAACTGGCCTGAATAAGTGCTTAAACCAGAACTAATACACTTTAAGAATAACAGACACTGGGCTCTCAATCAGCAGTTCCCAACTTAGAAGGATGAAAGCTACCTGTCCTGCCACCACAGTGCATGCCACAAACCTTCCTAATGTAAAACAACTGGTCTGAAGTCCAAGTGCTTAATCCGTAAGACTTAGAATGATAGCTACACTTTAATCAAGTTACTACCAAGCAGTAATAAATACAATTGAATACTTTAGAGAATGCCTGGATTAGTGCTCAAGTTACACAAACAAAGCTAGATCCAGCAGGCCCGAATCCAGTCTATGCCACAGCAAACAAGGCGCACCAACTTCAGTAAGAAGCAGTTCAGATATGCATGCACTATAAGCCTTTAACCAGAAATTCCCAGCTCAGAATGGCAGAGTCCAGCCTCTCCTCCCACTAGAGTGCAGACCACGAACCCTCTTACTGTAAAATAACTGGCCTGAAAGCCCAAGTGCTTAAACCAGAATTAATACACTTTTAGAATAAGACACTGAGCCCTCAATCAGCAGTTCCCAACGTAGAAGGATGTAAGCTACCTGTTCTGCCACTACAGTGCAGACAACAAAAACTCTCGGTGCAAAACAACTGGTCCAAAGCCCAAGTGTTTAAACCAAAAGGCTTAGAATGAGTTACACCAAGCAGTAATAAATACAATTGAGTACTTTTAAGATGATGCAAAAGTAAAATAAAGTAGGTAGAAACACAAGTACAGTAAAAGCAGATGAAATTTCTTTTTTTTTTTTCTGAACAAGTGCTGAGATCAAAGAAACAGATTTGAGTGCTGAAACTAGAAAACTGGCTAGTTATAAGAAAAAAAACTAAGCTAGAAGGCTTCCCTCCAACACAGAAGGGCTTGGGGGCTCAGAAGCCTACAAATGGTCTATACCACTTAACAGGAAAGGCAGGAAACTAGCTTAATTTTTTTTTCTCGGTTTCCCAGATGCTCTTTTTGTACACAGTAGGAGTGCCTGAAATCAGAATATGATCTAAGAGTGAGCAAATGAGATGGGCCCAGAAGGAGTATCCAAACACAAATTTACAAGAGGGGCGGGCAATTTCAAGGCCACTAAGATCAACACCAAAACAAAAACAGGGAGGGTGAGTGGGACTAACTGAAGAGCAGTGTCAAAACTTCCAGTTCAGTTAATATTCCTGCAACACAGTTAAAATCAATTTAAATACTGTATTTTTTTTAAAAAGGTGCAGATAAAAGTACTTAAATTCTCTTATACGTCCAGTTGAATACAGCTAGTTCCTAGCCGGCCAAAGCTGAGGTTTTTAAGCAGAAAATATTTCACACTGTACCACTTAAATAGGCAAGGACAGGAAATCAAAGAATGTGGCTACCCCCACACCTGTAATTACTAGCAAATAATAAAATTCAGCAAACCCTGACTAACTTCCAGTTCAGTTAATATTCCTGCAACACAGTTATTGAGCCAGCTGACATGGGAGGTGCCATTGTTGTACTAGCTGCAGAAGACTGTGGCTGAAATGCTTAGTGATGCATGTACTTATCTGAAAATATGGTGCAACATCCTATGATGCATACTATCAATGGCCTGCCCAAGATGCACAAGGATAAATGAAACCCACCCCTACGTCAGATTGACTCTGGGGAGAATGGATTGCAGAACCAGCTTCTATTTATGTGGAGAATCAACTAAAAGTTTTACCTAGAGCTGCTACTGTACTAAGGGATACTTCAGTTTTTAGATGCTCTGTATTGTGTACAAACATTGAACAACACCATGGATCTTGTAATGATTACCGTGGACGTTAAAAATCTATTTACAGTAATCCCTAATGACCATGGCATTGGAGCTACTAAGGAATTTGACAGAGTGATGATGTAGATGGCAACACAGCTCTACAGGGGCCTACTTTTGGATATTATACTTGGTGCACACAGCCATATAAAAATATATTGCTATTGGCAGAAATGGGGACAATGAGCACTTCATGTGCAGTTACTCCAATATAGTGATGGCCCAATGGGAATCTGACTATATTTTCAATGACAAGAATATATGGAGAGACAATATTTTGTTATGGACTATCGATTTTGTGGACATTTTTCCAGTGGTATGGCAGTGACTGTGAACTTTCTCACTTTGAGTACATAACAAATACCACCACTTTTTTGGAATCTGATTTCCATAGATCCACTCAAGTAATTGAGTTTCTAGATGTAAATTATTATTGGATGATCAAGGAAGATTTAATGCACAGATGCATAAAAAGGACTATTGAAAACCACCACCTGCGTAGGACAAGTATGCATTCTGCGCATGTATACCCACATATTATCAAGGGACAGTTGCTTTGTACCTCCAGATTATGCACTGATGAAGTGTATATGAAGGAAACTGAACAGTTAGCGAAATGTCTTTATGTTCATTGTTATAGACAACAAGAGGGCCAACAGGGACTCACGACCACTAGGAAAGAACAAGAGGACATCCTTGCTTTTCAGAGAATGCTACATCAGAGCCGACCAGTCCTGTACCATAGCAAGATAACAGCAATAAAAATGGCCTACGATGCCTGCTTACATACTGCAGTGATGTCTCACAGGTTCGTGAGATTAAGAATTGGTGTATACAAACAATGGATGACAAAATAAAGGACATAGTGGGTGAAGTTCCAAGGTTTTTTAAAAAAAAAAAAAAGTATTTGAAAAGACTTCTATGTTAAAAGGATGGGGTTTCATCAAAGAGAACAACCTTGAAGAATGGGACTTTTCCCTTTAAGAAATGCAGGGCATGTGCTTCAATTGACAGTAGTAATTATTTTAGCCATCCTGTTACCAAAAGGTTGCATCAGCTGAAAACCTATGCAGATTGTAACACCAAAAACATTTATGTAGCTACTTGCACCCTGTATGATGGATTTTATGTTGAGACTAATCAGCAGTTCAGAGAGAGAGAATTTTACATCATCTCAGTGACATTAGACTGCGAGGACACCAGTGCTTTTGTCTAAACATATCCAAGAGAATTTACAACACAAGATTATATTTATGGCATTAGAGTTAGTATATGATAATCCTCAGGGTGGTTATTTGTATAATAAAACAGAAGTTTTGGAGAGCGGATGGAGTGCAGATTTGCAGCCTTCTCTGCTCCCTGGATTGAATGGGATAATTCCATTTGAAGCCACTGTTGAAAGGGAGGAGACTTGCTAGATAAAAATGTAAAGTTTAATTGACTGCTTTTTCCTTCAAAGGGGAGGAGCACTGGTAGTAATACAGTATTTTGATAAAAGGGAGGAGACTTTCTAGATGAGTTGTAATTGGCTACTCTGCTTTAAAGGGGAGGAGTACTGGTAGTAATGCAGGATCTGATGAAGGCTGTACAAGCTGAAAGTGCTTATTCCTGTTTCTATGTGCTGTTTTTATGCCATTTTGTTTTTATTAGTTAAAGGTTTCTCCGTGGTGGCCTAGTTCTGCTTGTTTCATAAATAATTTACAATCAAGTGTGCATTTTTAGAGCAGTTGGAGGTCATAGTACATTAAACATCTCCTCACTGATGGGCCAGCAGTGATCAGCGGTCTCATACTGACGTATGCAGATCACATCTACTTGCAAAGCTTTTCAGATTGTGTCCACAGTGAGTGTCTATAGATGTACATGCATTAAAGCAACTTCTGTAGCACCTTTATGCTGCATTGTGGCCAGGATGAATCGCTGGGATAGAGACTGCCTGAATGGGACCAGTTAAAGATTTTTCAGGCTGATCTTGAGTGGGGCTAATCCATGTTTGCAGACTGGGCATTGTGAGTTTTGAGCAGTTGGTGAGGTGTGTGGTGGTGGAGGGTGCAGGTGAAGAGCTGTCCCCCCCCCCCTTTGTTTCCATGTTTTGTGTGTGCGCGCGCATGCGCACTATGGTGGTGTCAGGAGTAGGTGCAGCATATTTTAAGCTATTGATGCATCGTCTGGTAGATAAGAGTCCTGATAGTAGCCCATCTCAGTTCAATTGTTTGAATCCAGCTGAACTGGATGGGCTACCAACCAGAACTCTGAGCTGATATACCAGACATGAGCTTCCCAAAAACCATAAATTGCCTGTCCTTTTTTTGCCTGATTAAACTATTTACTGCAATTTGTTGTGCTCCGCTTATTTAAGTAGTGTATTTTAATACTTTAAAACTGCTCTGTTTGTACTGCATTTGTCTGCTTTACTGTGCCTGTTAAATCGTATTTTATCGCTGTTTTCACCATTGCAGAGGTTTTGTTTTTGCTATTTTCACTGTTTGCAAAACATCTGTTATGTTCTGTTTTCTTGCCAAGCAGAGGTTCAGGTAGCTGATTTGTTTACTGTTATTCTTTAGTGTCTCCTTGTGGGTTTTACAACATTTGTAGTGCCTCACTGCTGTTTTAAAACTTTTTTTGTTTTAATGTTTCCCACCTAAATTAGTGTAGCTAGTAGCTGTAGCATTCTCCATTTATAGGTTTGCTGCATCTGGGTCTGTTCATAGTGGCTGTTGTATTCTGAGCACATTTTCCAAGCCACCTTTGATTGAAAGGGGCCCTTTTCCACCCTTGTGAGAGACGTGTGCTAATTGGAACCTGTGTGGTGAAGAGTGATTGGTTTTGGGCTTGAAGTAAGCACCCTCATTCAAATGTTCTTTTGTTTCTAGCTTCTGGCATTTAAGCCCTGTGTGTTTCTGCTTGTTTGCGCACTGCCGTGCACTTGTGCATCAAAGCTGGACAGATAATTTTGACAATTTTTCCCTAAGATACAGCTGTAGTACATTAGTGTAGTCCCCCCCCCCCCTTTTTTTTATTACATCTTCAGTCTAAGAAGTATTGCTAGTGAGATGTGACCTATTAAACCACCAGCTAAAAACCCCGTCAGAAATACCCATCTACAGTGAACCTCCTAGATCAGTCCTGAAAGCATCTCCTTTGTGATAACAGTTCAAAACTAGCATTATGGTCTACCCTTGTTTCCCCATACAGCCTTGTTGACTTGGGTCTCCTGAGGCAGTGTAGCAACTGCCTCATGTACACTGACAACCCTTTACTAATAACTCTAGTACAGTGTGCGAGATGCATCTACACCAAGAATCTTGAATCCCTGGTCTCTCACACTGAATGGTAACACTGATGAGGTTGTCAAGTTGCCCACCACTGCCTACGCAAATAGTACCACTACTCATACACACAACAGTACACATCCAGCACTTAAATCAACATACGTGGATGTTCTCTCAAAAAAATTACCAAAACACCAGAGACCTTCAAAAAGACTACTTCAACTAAGACTGTTCCCAAAACACTCAAGACACTTTGGCAGCACCAGTGTCTCGTCTACCAAGCCCTCAAGGTGTAACATCAGACAAATTTTCTTGTCATTGGAGACCCCATAGTGAGATGCACTGATGTTCCACTCACCAGTTGAGATGAGGAGAATGCAGTTGGCTGCTTGTCTGCTGCTAGGATTCGTCAGATCATGCATGCACTCTCACAATGGTACTTGGTGCAGAGAGTCCAGTCATAGCTCATGTTTGAGTGAATGACCCGAGATATACCTCATTGAACTATGTGAAGAAAGATGTGGTTGAGCCATCAGAGTAGGTGTCCCAGGCAGGTATGACCCTAGCCTTGAGCAGCATATTCGTCTCTCCTAGAATAATGCCACAGTATAAACAAAAAAAGTTGATTTTAATTGGCTTAGTTTTTGGTGTAATTCAAAGGAGATCCAGTTTTTTTCATCATGGGATGACCTGGTTGACGTTCCTTGCCGCTTTGCCAGAGACTGCTTGCACTTGGCACTACTAGGCTTTAGGCTGCTGGTAAAGGTTCTTGCCTCCCCTATAGTGCCTTTTTTTAGGCAAGCTCTCAAAATTGCCAACATGAAAATTGCCAGCCATAATGAAATAAGGGCTGTGCTGCTACAAGCTAGGAGTTTAAACCAAAAACTGCACAACCTGGAAGCACTTCTATACCCACCAGTGACAGATGTCTGTGCAGTCACAGAAACCTGGTTCAAGGTCTGAGTACCCTGGCCTTGCAAGGCTACAATGCTTTCCTTCAGACGGCAAAACTAATGTGTGAGAACCAAAGATGGTGTTTCTATCTATGTTGGAGATTATTTCACCTCCTGACTAGTTAGACTGGCCAACTCCATGGAGTTAATCCAAGTTCAGATTACTGTGGTCAAGACCCCCATTCAAGTTGTAGCTAGTTATACATCCCCCTCTATGGATCATTATGTGCACAAGGCCTACTTGGCCAAACTGGAGTCTATCCAAATATTGCCAAACACTCTGGTTATGGGGGATTTCTGTTATCCTACCATCAGCTGGGAAACTACCCTAGACCTAACTCACTAGTGCCAAAGTTCCTAGACTTTGTTCCTCTTGTTTGGGTTTGAAAAATGTGTTCCTAGGCATTTGGGTTAACAATCCTACTAGATCTGATCTCACTAACATGACAAATAGATGTACCACCGCAACTGTCAGACCCTCATTGGTTTAAATCTGACCACAAATCAGTCACCTTTGAGCTGGTACTAACAGCAGAACCCACAAAGGTGAAGTCGGACAAAAACTTCACCAAAGCAAACTTTACCTTCATGGGAAAAGGTGCAAATGCATTCCAAGCCCCACCCCCAGCTGGAAGTGGTAACCACACTAAAGCTTACCCTAAAGCTGTGTACAATCACTTGCACAAGTGTATAGACTCTGCTCTCCCCGAGAGAATCCAAGCCAGAGCACCATGAGAAAAAACTGCCCTGGTGGACATCTAGCATCAACGAACTTTACAACAAATGCAGAAAGATGCTGTCTAAGAAAACTGAGTGAGTTGAGGCCCTAACAATGGAAAAGCACCCTCTTCAGCCTCAATGGGAAAGTAAGACAGCATGCCAAATCCTCTAAGGGTAACTTTTTTTTTTGAGGAAAACCTTGGCGGTCACAGCCAGGAATAATCGTTGGATCTTTTACAGCTACGTAATGTAGCTTAAAAGGTAGGACCCAAGCATGTGACTAACAGTATCACACAAGCACTGATCCCATAGAGATAGAAACCCTGCTAGTGGACAGATAGGCGATCACTCCCTTATTGCCTCCAAACTTATCACAAACCTTGCCCCCAACTCCCCCCCCCCCCCCAAAAAAAAAATATTTGAACAGCAGGCCATTTAAAGGCTTGTCTAAGGCAAAAAGCAAAAAACATAGCTTCTTTGGGACCAGATGGCATCCCAGGCTGTCTCTCTAAACTGAAACATGAACTAGCATCACCATTAAGTACCCTATTCAGTCACTGCCTAACCACTGACTTTGTTCCTTTTGGAATGGTGAGTAGCAACAGTTATTCCCCTCCACAAAAGTGGCTTGGCAGTAGATCCAGGGAATTTATAGACCTACAAGTCTGACTAGCTTAATCTGTAAAGCCATGGAGCGTATCCTAATGATCTCATAAATGAAGGTGCAGGCTACCTCCAAACCTTGGATCCTACCCAATTCAGCTTCGTCAAGGGACGATCCTGCCTCTTAAACCTGGTGGATTTATTCGAAAATGTAACCAGGCTATTGACGAAGACCAATCTCTGCACACAGAATAACTCGACTTGGCAAAGGCCTTTGACACCATCCCAGACTCTCTGGCAGTACTGAAACTTGGTAAACTGAATGTAAACCCCATTATTGTAAGATGGGTTGCTGACTGTCTTGCAAGCCGGTCATAAACTGTCAAAGTAGATGACTCAACATCAATCAGCAGGGTACCAAGAGGGTCAGTGCTAGGCTCCCTACAGTTTGGTATATAGTTTTCAGAAGTTCAGGCCAAAACTAAGGGGCTGTGGCTGACCAAGTTTGCAGAGGACTGCAAACTGGGTGCAATTATCGAATCCCCAAAGTATGTTTGTATACTTCAGGAGGGTCTTGCACAGACTAACAACTGGTGACAGCATCAAACTGAAAGCCTTGTACTAACCTATGAAGCATTTTTTTGCAATCTGCCCTAGGGCCTATACAAGCCTAGCCATAACAATTCCCTGGCTATTTCTTCCCACAATATTTACTTCCCTGGCCCCCTGTCTAGCAGGCTGACAGGAAAATTCACCCCAGGGATTATGTCAATCTCCCTTCCAATTGTCAAGGTTCCTTTTGAAGAGGCCAAAGAGCTGCTCTGCTTGACATGTATGGGCAGTCTGTTTTTGAGTCTGGGGAGTCTCTGGGTCAGGAATCTATCCCTCCAGCATGTTTTGTTCATTGTGATGACTGGTTTAGATCCCTGGAGCATGTGGCTCTGAGGGATTGGGATTTCTTTAAGTGTAGCATGTCCAACAGCTCTGGGTTTGACATGGCCTTGTATGTTAAGCAGAGTTCGCCTCTGAGTAGACTATGTGACAGAGTATAGGTGGAGTTTTTATAGATGGTCAGCATAGGGCATCTGCTTTAGGCCTGCGACTTTTTTTTTTTTTTTTTTTTTTGTGAGGTATTTCTGCAGCCTTTCCAGTTGTTGCAGATGTCTTGAGAGGTACATACCAAATGGGGCATTATATTCTATAATGGGTCTAATGAGGGATGAGTACAGTGGGACAATGACCTCATTTTTTCTGGATGAAAAGCCCTTGGTGATGACGTGTGCCATATAGGATTTCTTGACTTGTGGTGATGTTGTTATCGAAGGTGAGACCACTGTCCACCTGTGTCCCTCAGTCTCATCACACTTTCTGTGTTTAGTGTACTGCCATCTATGTGGTAATTCATGGGTACATGTTTTTTCCCAAAGGGGATAACTAAACTTTTCTTGGCATTGAGCTTGAGCCCATGGCTCTGGCACCAAGCATCTGTTTCTGTAAGGCCCTTTTGTAGAGTATCCACATTTGGGGATTCAGTAATGGCTCCCAGTTTGCAGTCATCTGCGAACTTTGTTAGCAAGAGTTTCTTGGTGTTGGCCTGTACTTCAGAAAAGTAGATGCCAAACGAGAGCGGTCTCAGAACTGAACCCTGAGGTACTTCACTTGCCAGTTGTCTGAAGCTGGATTTGGAGTCTGCTACTTTTATAGTGTGGGTTTTGTCAGTAAGCCAGTTGACAACCCATTGAGTGACGTAGGGATTAATGCCCAGCTTAGTAAGTTTATCTATGATTCCAGAGTGGGGGATGGTGTCGAAGGCCTTGGCGAGGTCCAGATAGGCTGTATGGACTGCCTTACCCTCATCCACAGCTCTGGAGACTGTTTTGAAGAAGTCAGTCAGGTTCAGGAGACGAGATCTGCAATTCACAAACCCAAATTGGGTGAGGTCCAGTGTTTGAAGGTTGCCAATGTCTTTGTTTAGAAGTTCCATGATGATGCGTTCCATGGCCTTGCAGATCAGACTCGTCAGACTAATGGGGTGGTAGTTTCCAGGATCCAAGGTGGATCCCCCCCCCCTTGTGGAGTGGGATAACTAGCTGTGCACCACTCAATGGGCATGAAGTCTGAGGTGAGGCTGTGATTAAACATGACACTTGGGTGAGGTACCAGTTCATTTTGTAGTTCGTCACACACAACTCGGGATGTCGTCTCGTCCCATGGATGCTGTATTCTTAGCTGTGGAGAGTTTTTTTTTTACCTGTGTGGCTGTGGAATTTGGCAGTCTTTTGGTATTGAGATGGGCCCTTTAGGGGATGAGAGGGTGGTGAGGTTGGCACTGAATCGATCTGCCAGGATATTAGCAATATCCTTGGGATCAGTATATTTAATGCCATTCTGTTGTACCTCCGAGCAGTTCTGAGCATTACCATTTAGATTCTTGACAGTTTTTACCAAAGGGAAAGATGATGATTCTATAGCTATCTCATTAACAACACCCTGTATACCTATGAAGTGGTAAGAAATCTGGGATCGTAAGTAGACTGATACTACAGTAAACACATGGTGGTCAAAGTTATGGTAAGAAAGGCTTTCTATATAGTGCACTTGATTAGCAAAGGCATCACCTCTAGAGCAAAGGAGGCTACAACTCCTCTATATCCATCACTGATCAGGCCCAAAATTGGGTACAACTCCCCTTTTGGCATGTACCATACAAAGCACCTGCAGCAATTGGAGATACCTCCGAGGTTTCGAGTAAGATGATCAAGGGACTCCAGAACATGCCTTACACAGACTGACTAAAGTCTCTGTCACTGTACTTGATATAGTATAGACTTCTTAGGGCAGACTGCCTGGCTTACAGAGCAGTCTCAGACTCTAACCTAATTTAATTTGCTGCACCTCTATAAAACAGGACTACAGCTACCCGTTCCAGGGACCTAAATATGGCCCATAGCTTGAATAAGATATGCTGAAGGGACATATTTGTCTCCCATTGACTGCAGCGTCATTGGAATAGGCTGCCAACTCATGTGAAGCACAGCACCTCTATGACACTGTTCAAAAGGAACCTGGACGAGTGGATGGGAGACGCTGAATTCTTACCGGGGATAGCATCTACAACCCAGGGGATAGCCTCTACAACCCTCCTGGACATGCAGTCATTAATAAATACTCTAGGTCCATACCCAGGATTGTATCTATGGTATTACATTGGGATGAAACTGATGGGCTTGAAATGACCTCATGGGTCAGTAGCCTAACAACCTCCTAGGAGGTAACCCATTGTGTCCCTTTTTAAATGGTTACAAAGGTATATATGATTCTGTCAGTCACTCTGTTAATTTTTTTGTCCAGTTTAATTGATGGGTAGGACCACTAGGAACAAATGGCTGTTTTCTCCAGTGTATCCAAAAGAAACAGCCAGCATATAAAAGTCAGCACTATGGGATTATTTCGAGAGAGGAAATAATTCCAGAATGCTGACTTTTGTGTGCTGGCAGTTTTGTTTTTGGGATATTTGTTTTTTGGCTGTGCACCATTTCCATACTTGTGGGGGTTGGTCGTTTTGGGTGTTTTCTCAAGTGACCTTTAAGTACTGTCTGCTAAAGTGTCTTACCTGGAGAACAGCTTTGTGAGCGATGCCTAATGCCATAGAAGATGTGGTTCTTCAGCACTGGGGGCTAAGGCTGTTTCCTACTAAATTCTCACTGTGGTTTCTTTCCTGAAAAACTTTCCTATTTATTAGCTACCTGTCTACCACCTTTCCAAGTGCTACTTGGAACCTGTTTTCCTCCTCTCCCTCTTACGTGGCTCAGGGCTCTTCTTTATTGGCTGGTTCGATCACTTTAGACAGAGGTGTTGGATATGCTACACCTAAAGAAATCCCAATCCCTCCAAGATACAAGCTCTAGGGACCCAAACCTTGTCACCACAATAAACAGGCCATGCTGGAGGGATCGATTCCTGTCCTAGAGATTTCCTATACTCAAACAAGCTACCCATCTATGTCAAGCAAATTTCCTCATTAGCACTCTTCAAGAAAAATCTTAAGTGGATGGGAAATGGGAAATACACACCAGGGATCACTTCTGTGGCTCTGCTCGACAGGGGCACAGGAAAATGACTTTCTTGGGTGGCGTAAGCCAGAGAACCTTGTTGGCTAGGCTTACTTAGGAGGCCCTTGGGCCGATAGCCTAGTACCTACCTATGAACCTGACCTGCCCACTGCATGACATGCAACAAACCTCCTTTTTATGTTTATTATATCGTTAATAATTTAGACTGCAAAAGATAAAGTTCAAGCTGCAGAACTGCTTTTTGAATATTATTACATACATAACATCAGATGCACATAAGTTGTATTTTTAAGTCTGCCTGCCTGTCTGTACTAAGGATCACTTGTTGTTTTGGAAGAAACTCTTTTCTTTTTCAATGGAAAGTAGTGCTATACCCCTTTCAGAAAGGAAAGCACTCCAAAAAAACAAAAAAAAAAAAAACCCAGAACCTTAAAATAGAGTGAGAATGAACAGACAAGTCTGAAGTAAATTGAATACTTCTAATAAAACAAACATCCAAATAATTTGACATTTTAAATGGCATCTTTGTTATAACTAAAAGTAAATTCTAAAGTAATGGAATAATGTAAAAAAAAAAAATGAAAATAAAAAAAATCTAACTTTTACATGTTTTTTTTATTTGGAATGATCCTGATAAATAACTTAAACGTAAAATATTCATAATTAAAAATCTTATTTTTCTCCCTGGCCCCTAACACAGCATTACTGTAAATGGGGACACATGCAGCACTCATTGCAGCCCCCTTCACTTGTTTTAAACATTTCATCTTGAAAATTAAATACAATTTAAGAACCCATTCTGCTAAATCCAATAGAATTCTCAATTTTCAGCTGTTAATTTACATTCTATCAATATGTCAAGGAAAAATGATAACCCCTCTTCCATGGGATAGAATTAAAGTCAACATCAGTAGTTAAATAATAGTTTGATTCCAAGTATCAGGTGTCAGCCCCCTCTCCCCAAAAAAAATCTGATTTTGGGTATAAATAGTCTTAAAACCACTATCAGAAATGATTGGTTTGTAAGGATGGTTAACTAAATTTTTTGTAAACTTTTGAAATCCAAACATGGTGGGAATATATGGCTTCTCTACCCTTAATTTATATACATCTAAAGTTCCAAATAAAGATCTATTTGTCTGTAAGCTTAACTTCATTTCTTGTAAGATTCCGAATTGTGCAATATGTTAAACATACTAATGTAATTTTACAGCATCACAAATCACTATTTTCCCACCATTGGCTGGTTTCTTAACTCTAATAGATCTATTTTTGATGAATATATCCAAAAGTTTAGTTTCTTCCTTGTTCAAATTGTATTTTCTTTTCTTTTTGTTATAACTTAGTCATCCACAGGCTTTTTCAAAAGAGATTAATATCTTGTGTGTGTGTTGGGGGGGAGTAAGCACATATTTTTTTCCTCTGTGTCATCCATAACCCTTCCATTTGTTGCTCCCCCCCAAAAAAAAATGATGCCAAATTCCACTTTCTGGCACATAACTTTCGAAATTGTATCTGCAATGTCTAATTAGTATAAATTTCAAACATTTTTCAAAAAGAGTAAAAAACTGAGGTAATAACCAAGTTACTGTAATTAAAAATACTAAACCCGTTGTGTTAATAAAATTCCTCCATGTTTACATTCTGTAACCCTCTTCACAAGTTTGTGCTTTTCCTGCCCCTGTCATTCGTGTTTGTGTTCCTTGGCCCTGTGTCTCTGAATTTTACCTGTCGAGTTGCCAACTTTCAAAGGGTAGAAAATCCTGCTCACCTCCCATAACCTCTAATGTCCACCTCCCTGCCTTCCTCCCATGGCCGGCCTTAGGCATTGGCCAACTAGGCGGCCGCCTAGGGCGCCATTCTAGCAGGGGCACTTTTCTAGTATTTATTTGGGGTTGGTAGGCCAGGATGGGGGCACCAGGTGGTGTGGTGGGGGCGCCGTGGAGCCCTTTTGCCTAGGGCATCAGCTGACCTAAGGCCGCTAAAGTTCCTCCCCATTATTAGAATTTATAGGCAATATCAGTATTCTTCCCTTCAGTGGCAACCTACTTTATAAGAATCATTTCCCCTAAAAGCAGGATAAGCTACCTTTTTTTATTGTATTGGTCAACGTCCCTTTGTAATTTCTTTCTTTCTTTTGAAAATAACATCAAATTTGTTGCCAGTTCTAGAAAAACGCGTTAAACATAGAAATAGAATTATCAAAAAGCAAGTACCTTCTGAATAAGCTCATTCTAACTTTTCAGCATCCATTAATAAATTATTAATCACCTTGACTGAATTATTAAATGAAATATCAATTCAAATTCATGCCGATCAAAGGAGACCTAGGATATTCCAGTGAAGAATCGCATCATATTGACAGCATGCAGGATTTTCTGCCCCTCCAAAGGTTGGTGAATAAACAGGTAAAATTCAGAGGCACAGAACCAAACAGTTGGTACACAAGGGGGGATTACGAAGCAACAGGGATCAAGGAACAGGAACATCAAGTACAGGGGCAGGAAAAGAAGGAATTTTGAATGCCATTATAGAATGTAAACATGGAGGGATTTTATTAACACAAAATGGGTTTAATAGTTTTAATTACAACACCTTTAGTTTAAAATTTAATAAACCGTTCTGCCTCCACAGAAGGCCGCTAAAGTGCCTCTGTTGCGAATGGGTGACTTTGTTGTGGCCATTTCTGGTTCCTCAGACCATTCTTTTTCCTTGGCTCCCTCTGGCATAGTCTCTACGGCCACAATGGACAAGGGGTTATACATGTCCTCTATGGCTGTGCCCTTGGTGGGCAAGGGAAGAGTCACTTAGGAGTCACTTAGTCCTGGGAGAAGGAACACAGAATTCCTCTCATTAGACAGAATAGATTACCTGTCCCTTATGAGGTTTTTCCAGACACAGGTGGTTTTGTTTCTTTAGAAAGTCCTTCCAAAAAGGAGCAAAAAAAACTTTGAGATTTCTTCCCCCGTATCACTTACTTTGGACAGGAGTGATTTATTAGGCTTGGCTCCAGATTTAGTTCAGTCTCTTAACCCCTCCATTTAAGCAGGATTCTTCGTTTTCTGAAGAGGTTCAAGATTTTGAACCACAAATTGGTTGTAAAGGGACTGTTTTCTCGTCGGGTTTATAATTCAGGTTCTGAGGAAAGTGTTGCTTCTGTCAATCCCTTTGAAGGATTACCCTTTTACAGAAATGGTTTCTTAAATGAATCTGTTTCAATAGGAACATAATGACATTTTGCTGTCTCGTAAGTGTTATGATTTATTACAACTGGATTTTCCTGAAGCTACACCAGTTTTTCCTGTTCTTTCAGTGTTTGAGGATGGTTTGTGACATCCTGCAACTTGCATGACAGTCTGCCTACTGCCATTCTGCATGCTAATCCCAGTTCAAATGAGCAGTCAGTTCACTATTAAATACAAATCTGCCCCCATCTGACAAGGATGGGAATGTTTTTATAGATCGGGGTGGGGTGGGGGTATGTTCTTTTGATCAACTGTCAAGCACATATGTTAAAGTTTTTTATGCTTTCCTGTTTTGAGAACACAAGGAGTATTAGGAATTTGTTTCCTCTTCTGACTAAAAATATTTCTCTAATTGCTTCTGTATGTGGCGACCTACGGTCTAAAATGTGCTTATGAATCTGTGGATGCCACTTCCAGGACTGCTGTCACTGAAGCTGTTATGAGGAGTTTTGCTTGGTTGTTGTCTCAAACTTCCTGGTGGTGATAAAGCTGAAATTTTAAATTCTCCCTTAGACAGCGAGTGATATTTTGGACTGTTTGCAGCAGAGGTCCTAAGTGTGATGAGGTTAGTGAACTCACGGAATTTTAGATTGTTCAGACTTCCTTCTCCAAGTTTGTAAAGAGATTTAATGCTACCTCTAGGACATTTGCCTGATTTACTCCTTTTCTAAGATTTTTTTTCTGTTTTTAGTGCTGTTTGCACTGACGCATACAGAGCATCACCCCTCCCCACCTGCTGCATTGCTCATTTTTCCACATCCAGGTTAGTTGCCTCATAAGACTTAACTGGAGCACAAGTCCTTGGTCTCCAGTAGAAATTAGCTTGTGGTGACCCACCCTTTTTCTTAAGCCGGGGCTTAAGGCTAAGAACCAAGCAAGGAGGAGGCTGCCATCTCATCAGTCATAGATTGTTTTCTCTTGGCCTGTATGCTGGCTTTTCAGCAGTGTAATGTCTGCATTCTGGCCAAGCAGTGCCCTAGGCCATGCACACGCCTTCACCCATCAAGTTGTGCAGGTCAGCAGCAGCATCTCGGCATGGTTGCTACTTGCTACGTCTCCTGCGAGCCAGTCGAGCAGTGGGTCAGGCTGCCTCTCCACTAGGATGTTTGAGTCTGTGTCCGCCCTCATTCCCACCATTCCTTGCTATGCCCGTAGGCTACCAGGTTTCCAATTGGTCCCAGATCACCTGGGGTGCAGTCCAGGCTTTATCCTCTTCTCTGCCATAAAGCTGGTCTCCCTTGATTAATATAATCAGCTATGAGGTCGATGTACCTCAAAGAATGGGGAATTTAAAGCAAAGAAATGTAGTCTGCTGTTTTCCATAGCTAGGAATGGCCTTGTATTAGAATGTTTGAGTACTAACAGTCATAACATATACTAAACATTGCTGCATTCCATTGCATGCAATGTGTTCCTTTTTTCTTTACCAGTAACAAAATAATTCATATGTCTGCAACCTCCTTTGTCAAATCCAGAGGTGGTGGTGTTGGTAGAAAAATTATGGGTTAGTTTCATAATGGTAAACAATAATAAAGTAGTTTAAAAGACTGGTGATATATAATTGCATGCTGATTATCACCTTCAGCACAGCTATTGTCTGCCCAGTGTGTAATGCTGAGACTGCTTTGGAAATGTTCTAAAACACAATGCCTAGCTGATGTGCTTTTTTTTTTTTTTTTTTTACTTGTGTGCCTCCCCAAACCCTTAGATTTGGTGAATCATGAGTGTGTTCAGTACTGTCTCACTGCATTATTCCTGCTTTTTCTCATTTGCACAGTGGATTAAAACAACGGTAATTTAATGGGACAGATTTTACTCCACTGGGAGTTTTTTATTCTTCACTTGGTTTTATTTGTTGGTACTACGGAGCTCCCAGGAGTTTAGTTTTGGGCCTGTTATTTTGATTAATGAATTATCCTCTGGATATTTGCAGAACAGAGCTTATTTTGTGCACTAATCTGTTAAAGTGGCTTGCTGATTACCCAATATCAGTACAGACTTGAAGGGTAGACTTCTTTTTTTTCATATTGGGGGGAAAAAAAAAAGTGGCTTAGTTTTTTAAGAATCTTTGGAAACAAATGGTTTTGATACAGAAGTAATCTACATTCTTAAAGGACAACAATGGCATTCTGTTATTAAATGCTCAACTTATCTTCCCTTTCTCTCCCTATTTATTGCCCCTGCTCTGAATAAACAACAACCACAGCATTTAAAATATTTTAAATGGACTGTTTCTCACTAGAACAGTACCTTACTGTAGTGTAGTGGTTTCACTTTCAAAAAACGTATCCAGTCCTGAGAGACTCCAATTCATTGATGCCATCAAGGCCACTGAATACAGGTAGTTTTCTGGCCAATTCCCTCCCCACACTGACATCACCATGACCATCCTAAAAACCCACCCATGCTGTGATGTCACAGCTCCCTCGTCCTTCTCCTACCCATACAGAAAGTAAAGGCTAGAACAAAGAAACCGTACACGAGTAAAGTCTCCTGCTGTGAGCTGTCAATCACAGCAGGTAACGGCTCAAATTACCCTCAACGCTTTGGCAGCTAGGGAAGTTAGGTGTGAAGGGGGCTGGAAGATGAGTCAAAGTAGTACAATTCAGGCTTCAGGAAAAAAAATGCAGTTTAGCCATTCTAAAAGGAAGCAGCAGTAAAAAGCACTGTGAAAGTCTGTTCTGGTGCATTTGCACAGTGTGTTTTAAGTAGCCAGTGAATGGCATGAAATGTTAAATGCACTGCTGTGTTTCAGTTAGTTTTGAGTATGTAAAATCAATGCAGTGATAGGAGCTTTAGGAAGAAGGAGGCCTGTGTGATGTAACTTTTTTTTTTTTTTTTTTTAACAGATGAGCACTGCATTATGGGGTACCTAGAGGCTGACTAAACCATCAGAATTACTTCAGATGCCAGACCCCATGTAGTCGGACTCTGAGTTGAAGTATAAAAATATTTAAAAACCTGTTAATAGCCCCAGAGTAGTGTTGAACTGTAGGAAACACCAAACCATGTTGAAATAGTGTTTGTCTGTGGGTGCAGTTCTCCTTTAACCTGAACTCATCTGTGACATAAAATTGAATTAGTTGATATGGCCGGCTATTTGAACTTGCTCATTCATTTTAGCTTTATAGTTTATCTTTTTAAAGAATGCATGCAAGCATAATTTTTTACTTCGTTACTTATTTATTTTCTTACCAGGTTGGTTTCCGTAGGCCTGTGACCCATTTGTTAGGGGAAAGCCAAGGATGTATTTCTAGGGAAAAGTTAGCCATCATGCAGAGGAGTTTCCTCTCTCCCTTTTCCTATATACGTGCCATGGGATTTTTAATGTCCATGTGAACCATCACCAGCTGAGGCAAATAAGAGCTGGAGTTAACATCCTGATCAAAAAGATGGCACCTTGAAAGTGCACCATCCCTTTTGCAGTGGCGGATCCAGGAATTTGCAGAAGGGGGGGGCGCAGTCTGGTTAGTTGACTACCTGGGTGGAAGCAAGAAAGTGGGACACTTGGTTTGGTGGTTGTGATGAGATCACCTTAAGAAGCTCTGACATCACGTCTGGAAAGACATCACTTTACATTCAGTGACACATGGTTTTACTGTGGATGTGGTAGCAGAAAAAAGTAATTCCTGCACAGCACATCTATTTTCAATGCGTGCCTGGAAAAAAATTGACCATACCAACTCACATTCTCCTTCCATGGCATAGTGAGCAATATGGACTGTTATAAACTTGTAAAGAATCCCACTAAAGTTGGAAATAACCACAGTGAAATCTACTTTATGAAACATAAAATATATACCAGACACATGTTTGGATAAATTAGTAAAAGCTTAATTTAATTGATGTACCAAATAACAATCTAAACTCATAAAACTTTCCTTAGCTAAAGTATGATTGTTTTTGATACACATCTTATATTCTCATGCATAAATTAAAATTGCAGACGGGACAGCTGATATAAACGTGGAGACGGAAATGTGAAACTACTGCGTTTATTAAAGTATTTAACAAAAAAGGATAACAGATCAGAAACACAAACAAGTATGCACACTGCTCTTGTGTATGAAGTATCCTGCCATACTTTAGAAAAGTGGTTATCCAAACTCTTGAACAAACGTGCCCCAAAGCCAAACAATACTTGCACTTCAAAGTAAAAACTGAACCCATGGTTTGTCAGTTGGAGTAGATGTAATGAGATTAAAAATCATTAGATCGCTTGCCACTGATGTCTTTAACTAACCAGCATGTCACAGCAATTACCTAAGCTCTCTGGGATGAGAGAAACTTACAAGTAAATGAGACCTTCAGCGACTTCGGATGGCGCAGAGCTGGTGGGACTAAGCATCTCTGTCTACAAACTCTCCAATAATCATAGTCAATAAATACTACAAGCAAAGGGTAAAGACTTTGAACGTATTTAATACTTGTGCCCTGAGGAAAAAAAATCCCTATCACCCCGACTTCAAGATAGATCCCCACTGCAACTTACTAATTGTGATTTGTAACCATCGCTACTAAGATGTTCTCCTAGTATCAATTGGAACAATTACCTTAAACCTGTAGATGTTTCTTCTTCGTCTGATATTATTATTATTCCTGAACCAGTGAATAGTTCACGGAGCATTAGAATTAAACTATAACACCAGGAGAAAAGACAATTTTATTAAGCACCTTTCACTGCCATTCTGATATCCAGCTAAGGTATAAATAGTAGCTACCACAGGCTACTGGCAAGAAGGTAAAGCTGCTTTACAAGCTGTAATACACTTCACACTGCTACACAAAAGAAGTGTGGCGGCACAAACTTTCTACAGAGGTTTAGAGATGCAAGAATATAGCTATACTTTTCTTCTGGATTCTGTGAGGCAACGCAAAATATGTTGCTGTTCTCAAAGCTGCAACACTTTGTGAGTTGGCACTTTCTCCCATTTTAATTTGTAGTATGTTGGGACAGCAAAAACTCCTTGTACAACACAAAAGGTTTTAGGAGCCTGTCTTTAGATTGTAATCAGGTAGCTTATCACATATATGTTTTCCAAATAGATTAACACTTTGAACTTCACTTCTGTCCCCTTTCTAGGTGAATTCCTAGCATACCTCTCAACCTCCAGACATAGCCTAAAATAATAGGAGGCAAAGGCCCATAAATAGCGACATATTTTAAATATTGCTCTTATAAACTTAGAAAATTGCTAGAGTAATAGGTTTTTGCATTATCATGCATTTTCTGAAAGATATGAAGTCTGAAAGTCAAGTGCATGTCATTATTTAGTGACTTTAATCTTCAAACCACAAATTTTATGAGGAACAGACTAGAAATATGAGACAAATCTGGACATTCAGTGAAAATCTGGACAGTTGAGAGGTATGAAACCCTTGCATGTGCTCACAAATCTTGCATTTGATGCTATTTCTGTATTCTGTCTGCCAGCAGCAGTCGGCTCAGCTCATCTGTGGGCTTGTCTTCCAGTGCTTGAATAACTAAGATTTTTTTATCCAGGCAACAAAATATTCACATGTACAATTTACACTGCAGACTGCTGCTGAGTCATTGATTTATGCTGTGACCTGCAGTGGTTATCAGATGAACAGCAAAACAGGTAAATTACTGATTTGCTTCACATTCTAAAATCCACCTTTTGTTTTTGTATTGTATCATGTAAATAACAGTCGATTTAAATGTCATATCATATGAACTTGTATATATTTTTTTCTGGATAACATCAGAGTTTATTACGCTACTAAAAGTGGGCAGATTTCTTGTCGGAATTAATTATACTTTTGCGACTAAAATTAGTTATCACTATATTTACAGTACCCTTGTGACCATCTATTTTCGATCACCTAGATTTAGAATGCTGTTGTGAATGGATCTAGCAGGTCACTTGAATTGCATACTGTCCGTGAGTATGTCATCCGAACTGTCATTAAAGTCCTTTGAAAGTGCCTGCCACAGCAGTAATTTTATGATAGTATTGGTTTATTGCTCTTAATTACTCTAGATTGCATAGTCATTACACTCAACTGTATTAAAACTAAGGTACCATTATGGGGTGGCTAAAGAATGTGCTGGTGTAGTGCGTACTGGTGTATGCACTTTATGTATTTACACAAACACACGCAATTTTTAAAAAATATTTCTTGATGGTCTCTACTGGCGAGGAAGGGTGAAATCTTCAAGAACTGTTTTATGTAAGGTGCCGCAGTGAAAGTTTCAGTAACAAAAACATGTATGTATAATAAGTGCGCATTTGAATTTTTTTTGCCTTTTGAAACACATTTACAAATTATATTTGTACTATAGATACAGAGCTGAATATTTCACTGTCGCATTATTTGTTCTATGAATACTCATTAAGTTTTGTTTTTAGTTGTATTTTTGCTGTTCGTTACAATAATTTATGACCATTATTGTTCTGTTTACCCGTTTATGTAAAACAAAGTTGTACAGTAAATCTATGCCTAAAGGGTTGTAGCCAGAAATTTCTAATTTGCACATGTACACAATCTCCAAAGCTGCTTCCCCACCCTATCACAACTGTCATCTGCTCGAAGTTAAATGTGTAATAAATATGCAATTAAAGGCACACAGTGCACTCTGAAGCAATTTATCCAATAATAACTAGTTAAAAACATACATCATTGTTCGGCCCAGTCACCATCTTTTCTTGGGAACTTGTTCTTTTTTATTTAATCTGAACATAACCGGTTGTTCACATGCTTTTTTGAGATGGACAAAGCAATGCTGCGCAATAAGAAAACAAAATTCGACACTTTGGCTTAGTGACTCGGTTCAGCTAGAGATTAGTGTACAAATACCTCAGGCAGTTAACTTCTATTATAAGCTTCTCTCATTAATGTGAAACTCTTCTAGTAACAAAAATATATTTGATCTAATTATTATTAATTCAATAACATGAACAATGGAACTCCCAATCCATGACTGAAACAAGACTTCACAAGGCAAAATGCAACAGCATGTGGGAAAAACTAGTGCAGATCATATGGCACTATTTTTTTTAACTACAATCTGCCAAGGCATTTTGAGCGACAAAACCCATTTCGGGGAATCCAATGCATTTAGCATGTGGGCAGCTAACAAGCGATCAGAAATTGTAATGATTAATTTTTTGAAAGAGCACAAACACACTAAGGAAATTTGACATCTGCATCTTCGTGCCAAGCTTACCTCAGTGCCTTGCATAACAGTCGGTGCAAATGTTCAACTTTTTTCAAACAATTGGGGGGCTCTTTGGTACAAAAATTAAAAAAAAAAAAAATACCTCTCACAGACTTGTTGACTCAACTGTCTCAATGGGGTTTGTTGCTGGAGTTCAAAACTCTGCACAATGAATCACTGCTGACTTTTCCACAAGTTTCAGTTTCTTCCTACACGATGCTCTCTGACGTTTCTACCAAAACGCGCCTAACTCAACTACAGTAGAGAATTATTTGGAGGAGCAATTGAGGAGATTATAAAATCACCTGACTCTGCAACCTCCAATAGCTTCTCCGATGTATTTAAGTGCGATTCTTCACAGCATATGATTGGTTGAACCTGAACTGAAAAAAAATGTATGGTACCGTACTAGTGTCCACGTTTTTTTGTTTTAATTGTCAAGGAGACATTGATCATAATATCATGGACAGTGACTCCATATGATTTTTGTCTCCATGATAGTTAAAAAAAAATGTACCTTGAAAACGGAACAAAGGTTCTAATGGATAAAAGGGGCCGGCCGCGCACCCCTGCGCCAATGCCTAAATCCGCCACTGTTTTGTTGCACTGGAGCATGCAGTATAGTATTCATAGGTAGGTACTAGGCCATCGGCCCAAGGGTCCAAGTAAGCCTAGCCAACAAGGTTCCCTGGCTTATGCCACCCAGGAAACTTAATTTCCTGTGACCCTGTCGAGCAGAGCCACAGAAGTGATCCCTGGGGTGACGCTGTCGAGCAGAGCCACAGAAGTGATACCTGGGGTGCCTATTTCCCATCCACTGATAAAGATTTTTCTTGAAGGCTGCTAATGAGGACCTTTGCGTGACATAGATTGGTAGCTTGTTCCAGAGTACAGGAAGTCATTGGGACAGTAATCTATCCCTCCAGCATGTCCTGTATATTGTGGTGACAAGGTTTAGGTCCCTAGAGCATGCAGCTCTGAGGGATTGGGATTTCTTTAGGTGTAGCATGTCCAACAGCTCTGGGTTTAACATAGCTTTATATGTTAGGCCGTGATCTCCTTGGAGTAGGTGATATGCTACAGAGTAAAGCTGGAGTTTTTTGAGACGGTCAGTGTAGGACATCTGTTTGAGGCCAGTAATCCTCTTTGTGAGGTACTTTTGTGGCCTTTCCAGCGGCTGCAGATGTCTTGTGATGTACATTCCAAAAGGGGTGTTGTACTCCTATAATGGGTGTAATGAGTGCCGAGTAGAGGGGAACAAGGACCTCTTCTTTTTTTTTTTTTTTCCTGGATGAGAACCCTTTTGTGATTAGGTGTGCCACATAGAAGGATTTCCTGACTTCTGTGGCAATGTGATTATCAAAGGAGAGACTACTGTCCACCTGCATCCCAAGGTTTCTTATCACCCATTCGGCATTAAGTAGACTGCCGCCTATGCGATAGTTCATGGGTACAGAGTTTTTACCAAAGGGGATGACAGTGCACTTTTTGTCATTGAGCTTGACACCAGGCATCTGTCTCAGTGAGCCCCTTCTGTAGACTGTCCATATCGCTTGGGAACTCTGCTATGGCTCCTAGTTTGCAGTCATTTGCTGACTTTATTAGCCAGAGGCCTTCTGTGTTAGCCTGTACTTCAGAGAAGTAGAGAACAGGAGAGGTCCCAGGACTGAACCCTGTGGAGGTCCCAGGACTGAACCCTGTGGTACTTCACTTCTCACTGGTTTGAAGTCAGATTTGGGGTCTGCAACTTTGTGTGGGTTTTTGTCAGTGAACCAGTTGGCAATCCATCTTGTGACGTTGGGATTTACACCTAGTTTAGTGAGCTTCGTTATAATTCCTGAATGGGGGATAGTGTCGAAAGTCTTGAGGTCAAGATAGGCTGTGTGAACCACTTTACCCTTGTCTCTATGGCTTTTGTGACTACCTTAAAGAAGTTCATCAGGTTCAGAAGGCATGATGTGCCTTTCACAAACCCGAACTGGCTGGGGTCCAGAGTTTGGAGGTTACCAGTGTCAAAGTTCCATGATTATGCGTTCCATGGCCTTGCAGACCAGGCTCATCAGGCTAATAGGGCGATAGTTCCCAGGATCAGTGGTGGCTTCCCGTTTGTGCAGTGGGATAACTGTTGCTGTGCGCCATTCAGTGGGCACAAAGCCTGATGTGAGACTATGGTGCTTAGGTGGGGAGTCAGTTTGTTCTGAAGTTCATGTAAAACGCAGCCTGGAATGTTGTCCGGTCCCATGGATGCTGTGTGTTTGGTTTTAGGGATTGCAGTTTTTACCTGCATAGATGTGATTACAGGGACTCTGCATTCTTCCTGTATAGATATGGGCCCGTTAGGGGGTGAGAGGGGGATAAAGTTAGGTTAAGTGCTTTAACTTTATCCCCCTCTCACAGTGCTTATCTGCCAGGAATTTGGCAATATCAGTTGGTTCTGTAATTTTTCATGCCGTTGTGCTGTAACTCAGAGTAGATCTGGGTGTTGCCATTGAGATTCTTGACATAGCTATAGAATGCTTTGTGGTTGCCCTTAGAATCAGTGGCAATTTTGTTTTCGTAGCTAGCTTTGGAGGATTTTATAAGGGATCTCTGCTTCTTACTGAGGCTGACCAGGGAGCTCCTCCACTCATGGGATTTTACTCTCTCTTGCAACAGTTTCTTCCTTCTGTTGTAGAGTTTGTTTATGGCAGGGGACCACCAGATTGGCTTCCTTTTTTATTTTTTTGGAGGATATCGTTTTGGTTCTGTTTGGGATAGCACGATCCATGCACTCGTGTAAGTGGTTACAGTGTGCATTTGTGTAAGATTCGGCAGTCATAACTGTGTTGTCCATCTGCATGGGTGTCATGAGGTACGCCACTTCTGTCTTAAGAAGCATGAAGTTGGCTTTGGAGAAATGTTTTACAGTGGTTTCCTTAATGGTGGGTGGGATTAAACATCTAGGTAATGCGGAAAAGTTAACTGTGAAAAACAATTTAATTTGCAATCCATTGGTCCAGTCATCCTGTGAAAGGAAGAACTGTTCTGGTCCCTTCATTTCCCATCAGCATGAACACTAATCTGAGGTTGTTCGGGTATCTGTCAGGATTTTTTGATTCAAGGCCATAATCCCATCCCCTGGTGGCTGACAATTACTGTTGTCACTGCAAGGTCTTCTACCTCCCCTCCAGTGTGTGCATGTTTCCATATGCTACAGAGGGCTGCTGATATTGGCTTGAAAAAGCATGCCCACATACTTGGCCCTGGACATGTTTGGCTCCTGGGAAGTTTGTTGCATTGTGTTGTGATTGGCTGACTGGAGTCGCTACTCTTTCCCTTTCTCAAAATAAGGAAGCTGCCATTGGGTGTTCCAGCAGCTGAGTACCTTATTCAGACCCTGGTCATCTGCGTCCTAGTCTGGTGTTTATCCCGCTGTGCCACAGAGTTCGGCACAATTTATTCCATTTGACTGCTCTTGTTGGTGCAGTTAGTTCTGTAGTTCGTAGAGCTCCTATAAAAAGGTAGAGCCCGTTTGGTATTTGCTACTATGATTAGTCTTTGGTAAACCCTAGTTTCTTACGGTTTTTCTTCATCCATGTAATCCTTCCTTGACTTGGAGGATTTGACTATGGATATGAATCCATAACCATATGAAATGTCAAGACCTGTTAGAATGAGTCCCTAAACATGGGCGCTGAATGGTTGAAATGATTGGCTTGCATATACTAAATCTGAGAGTGCCATTTCTCAGAATATTCCATGTTTCTCTGGAGGTGTGGCAATCATGGAGTTAGTATATGTAATTTGGGGTGTGTGGGGGGCATGCCCCCACTTCATGGGGTGCCAAATGGGGCTTGCACCCCTGGAAAAAAAGAGCAATGTTAGAGATTCACTCTTCTGCATTTAAATATTTTCTTTTCTTTGTGTTGGCATTTTGATTGCTGAAATTTCAGTAGGGAGCCATATGGATCCAATTTAATTTTATTTTACTTGTATTTGTTTACCATGGTAGAGCCCTGATCACAGATCATTTGTAGGCACAAGTCTGGGTTACATACCTTGTAACAGAAAATTAAACATTTACATAAGGTTAATGTATGTGAACTATTGTACAATAAACATAAAGGTTAGCATATGAAAACATTCAGACAATGAGCAAATAATTTAGAAAGGAACACATTTCATATCTATATGTATTACCTCCATGTACAACTGTACATTCTTTGTTAAATTATGCTCAAGCTGTCCTTGAATGTCCATTTCAGGTAGGACACTGTCGGTACTTCCTCGTCTGTAGTACTGCATTAATTAATATTGCCATTTAAACTTAAACTGTTGGTGGAGCTCTGCATCTGGACTGTACAGCTTGTTAATTGAGTCAGAAATGTGTGTATTTTTGTTCCATGAAGTTGATAAAACAATGCTGAGAGGAGGAGTACAGCTGCAACAAATGTATAAAATTCGCTCGGCATGTAGTGCTGGCTTGCAAATGCTATTTCAGAAAAAGGCTGACATGGCATTTGTGGAGGAGTTTAAATGTTTTTTTCTCCAAAGGGAAAAGCCCTTGCATAACCCCATGTGGGGACATTTTGCACCTTACATCCCTTTACTTCAACTCCAACCTTACTGGTCGTTGAAGTTTGGTTTCAACTTGTAGCATGATCTTGCTCAAATTGCTAGTTTGTGAAGAAGTGTACATATTGTGCATGCTCTGAATTCACTGTCTAAAATGTTTTGTCTTTGCAGTGTTGTGCACAACTTGTCTAACCCCCTGGTGTTTTTTCATTTCTCTGAACTATGTATTTTTGTTAGAGGGAGGATGTTTTCTGTGCTCTTTCCTTCCCTTTATAAGATGTCTGGGTTTTCAAATGACTCTTTGGCAGTTTTCTGAAAATTCCTGTTATGAAATATCCTTAATTACAGTGTGTTGCTTTATTTCCTTTGTGTTTGCCAACTACTGAGCCAGAAGTTGTAGGGGTGTTATGATCCTTCACCATATCTTTCACACATTCAATGTCTTTTATAGTTTAGAAGTTCAAACGGGCAGCAAAATTAAAGTTTTCTTTTCAATACATTCCATCACTGATATAAATTTCTTGTTTGTATTTACCATTTTGGATGCATATGTGTATATACTTGGATATCGCTGGAATGTCAGAATGTTGCTCCCTTCAAATAAAAACCTGTTTGCCTAGCTTCATTGCATGCTGTGGGTGTTGAGCTTCACTGGGTTGTCGTAGAAGGCCTCAAAATGTTATTTTGCTGGATGTTTTCCAGATTCTTTGCCCCGATATCCATTCAGGCATTTCAGAACTGCCCTGCTTAGGAGACCTGTAATATTAACTCCGTACATTCAACAGTAAAACATGAAATAAAGAAAAGAACACACAATGTCAGAATAAAGAAATTTTAGTATGGATAGAACATTGAAGGATACAGAATTACATCAAAAGCATACCAAAGTCTACCACATGACTAATTTTAATTTACAAGTAGTTGACTCCTAAATGAGGATACCATAGATGTGAAGGGGATGTCTTGATTTTAGCTGGAAAGCCATTTTTTTCTTTAGTTAGAAACTCCAGGTCATACTCTGTATAGTTAGTGGGAGTGTAGAAGGCATTGCTCCTTGGATCATGGTGGTTCAATGAAAGAACTCCCTCCCCCCCAAATAAAACTGCGTTTCTAATGATGTTAGTTGCAAAAATGTTTAGCATTTACTTTTAAAATGTTATAAATGTTGGCACCAGTTTAATTGCTCCATTTGTCTGACGTTAACAGATGTGTGTATAAGTCAGCTTTGCATTGGCCAACATCCATGTTGATTTTGTTTTTTAGTCACTAGTATTTATACCACAAAGCTTATATAGTTTAAAAAATGGTGTACTCTTGTAGATCTTTGCTATAACGGTGCTCCTTTATTTACTTTCTACATTTTTTACATTTTAATGGCCATCTTTGCTTAAACAGTAAACTTGCAAAGCACTGTATTCACACAGATAAGAATTTGCCTTCACAATTTCTTCAGTTCTGTGACAACCTGCATCTTTGCCTACTTTTGTGGATGCTGAAGTCTTAAAAATGCTTCCGTAATTTGATTTGGAGGATTGATTATGGATATGCATGTAATCAATTTTATCTAATTTATTTGTATTTGTCAATGCACTGACAAAGCCTTTTTGGTGAAACCCAGGACAGGAATCTGAAATAGTTTACTTCATTTGGTCTTCAGCCTGTGGGATATGGAGCCATATCAGATCCGAGCCGGCAAATGTTACTAGCATCAGTTTAGAGCTCCAGACTCCTCCCCTTACCCATAATGCACCTCCACTGCCTTCAATCCCCAGATCTCGTTTGCCATGATTTGTTATACATCGTGTCTTCAGAGCTCCAGCTAGCAGTGGGTTATTTCTCACTGTAAATTTAAAACTTTTTTTGTTTCACCGATCTAGGTTAGTTTTAGGTACCCCTTCTCCCCTTCCATCGCTTTGGTGTCGAGTGCTAGTTTATTTAGGTAGATAGTTTGAGTAATTTTGTTCTGTGATGCCCCTCCCCCCCCTTAAGTGTTGTCTATAGACTAGCATGGTGAGTGGGTGTGTGTGTGCTGAGAGTTTTTTTGCCTGCCTTTTATTTTTATTTATTTTTTAAGGATTTTTTTCCTTCTCAAAGGATGGCTGAAAAGCTTGTGTTCAAGTACTGCACAGTGTGGCCATAAGCTCTCCCCAGCGGATGGCCACACTCTTGTGTTTTGTGTGGTGTGTTTTGTGTGGTGTGGTGTGTTTTGTGTGGTGTGGTGTGTTTTGCGTGGTGTGTTTTGCGTGGTGTGTTTTGCGTGGTGTGTTTTGCGTAGGTGTGGCCCACCTTAGTATGGATTGCTCCATTTGTGCGGGGTTCAACCCCCGAGTTTTAAAAGATAGGAAGGCCAAGTTGGCCCTCAAAGGTCTTCTTCCTTCTACTGATCCACCTTCCTCGTCTTCGGCTTAAGTCACAGCCCTCAGCTCTTCCTCTGGCCTCTCCTCCCTCCCAGGCTGGGACTCAAACTCCTGCATCTAAGCCTGTGGTAGCGGAGCAGAAGAGAGTTAGAGAATGGGAGAGAGAGTCGAAGACTAAGGAAGAGATCCCTGGACCTTGCTTCTCCGAGCAAGTCGGCACGAATCTATGACTCCCCTCAGCTCCGGTTTCTGAGGTTTTCCCCAGAGCCGGAGGAGGCAGTCTCAGTCTCTCGGGCCTCTGTTCCCTGATCCGACATGTTGGAGTCCGTGGCCTCATCACGGTAAACCCGCTCCTTATCTGATATGGATCTGGCCAGAAGATGAGGTGCTTTATCCGTACACAGATCCAGATGGGGGTCTTGCCAGTCCCCCCCTTTCTGGGGGGGGGGTTTGCTTCCCTTTTTTCAACCCATTTCTCCTTCCCTGATCTGACCTTCGGCTTAGGAGTTCTCTGATCAGAGGTTGGCCTTGGTCAGGGGGTCGGTACCGACTGTACTTGTTTCCTCGACGCCGACAGCTGCCTGGAGCATCTCAGATACAGGTCCCCTCCCTCGGAGCTCCCAGGAGGTCCGCTGTTCGATGTTGTAGAAAGGGTCCTCTTCATCGGATCAAGACCCCTGACAGCCCCCTTGGCTCTGTCTACGGTCCCCATTGTCTTACCAGAAGGACAGCCTGTGCTCGAAGAGCCCCAGACTGTTCCCACCTAAGAAACAGGTGGCTTGTGAGCGCTCCCCTGACAGCTCCACTGGAGATGTGCCTCACAAGCATACATGCAAGAGGAGGCACTTGGACTTTCCCGAGTCCCTAACAGAGGACACAGCGATTTTAGATTATGGAGAGGGCTCCCCAAGATCACCTCCCAAGGATGTCTCCTTTGGAGACATCATGGAGATCCTGTGCCAGTGGGGAGGGTGGTCTGCCCTCAAGCCCTGTTCTGATGAGTGTGTTCCCGGAGGCTTTTGGCATGGGCCCATCTACTTTCTGCGTGTCCCCTCCCGCATATCCTTTAGTGGATTTGATCACCTCATGGGCGTGGAAGGAACCAGACACCATGGAGCCTATCCCCAAGCAACCCGATAAAATATTAAGTCCCCCCCACCCATTGACAGGCCATCCTGGAATAAGGGCTTCCTGTGGATGCCATGGTGGTAGCAGCAGCCACTAAAAGGGAACTATCTCAAGAGAGTTCCTCAGTCCACCCTCCTGACTGGGAGTCACGGATGATGGACCGCCTAGGGAAGCGGGTGTATGTTTCAGCTACCTTCTCCATCAGGGTGCTGAATTACTTGGCCCATGTCACTAGACTCCAATGCGACCTTGTAAAGGAGCTGGAGGAGTCTCCACCCAAGTCTGTCGCAGGAGGACAAGGCTCCATTCTCTGTGAAAATGGCCACTCTAAAAGTGGTATCAAATATGTCCGTAGCATGGGAGAGGAGTTGCATGAAAGAAGTGGCTAGGGTGGCTGGGTCTGGCATGTCCATGAGGTGTAACGCCTGGCTCAGGTTGTGTCAATTTACCGAACCCATTAAGGCATCTTTTGCAAATGCCCCCCTTTTATGACGGCTCGACAATTTTCGGTAAGACTGTCAGAGACACTAGTCCAGAGTGAGAAGGACGAGAAGACACTGTCTGCTGTTGGAATCTGCTACTCTAACCCCCAAAGGTCTTTTTCCCGGAACCAGAGAGGGCAAAAGAAGATGCAGTTCCGGAAGTCTCAGTATTCCTGGGACACTTGGGGCTGCTCTTCCCTAGAGGCAGAGTGGGACAGAATGGATGCTGGCCCAGAGGCAGAGTGGGTCCGCGAAACATCAGGTCTTCAGAACTGTTCTCGGACAGACCCGGGCAGCAACCCTAAGGGGTTGCCTGGCTGCTCTACTCTGGAGGCAGTCGGAGGATATGATTGTCCTTGCACCCAGCAGCATGGGAGTCCATAACGGACCTCTGGGTGCTTCAAATCATATGCAGAGGATATTCTATCCCCTTCGTGGGTTTACCCCATAACTTCCAGACACCTCCCGGACGTTCCACCCACGCAAAGGGAGGCAGCAGCACAGGAAATTTCCATGCCTCTAGTAAAACGAGCCATCAAAACAGTCCCCCCAGATCAGTCTGGATCGGGCTTCTACTCCAGGTTCTTTTAGGTGCCAAAGAGAATGGGGGACTTTCTGGACCTCTCTACCCTAATCCTGTCAGTTGCCAAAGAGATGGTCACACTACAGTTCATCAGGCCATACCTGCAAGAGAGCAACTGGATGTGCTTGTTAGATCTCCAGGATGCTTACTATTGCATAAAAATGAACAGAAGCTCCAGGAGGTTCCTCCGCTTCTGGCTAGGGGCCAGTCATTTATCAATTTTGAGCCCTACCCTTTAGTCTCACCACAGCCCGCAGGGTGTTTACCAAAGTGATGGCAGTTGTAGTGGCTGACCTGAGGCTTCAGGGGATTTGGGTATATCTGTACCTGGATGATAGACACCTGGTGGGAGCAGTGAGTAGTCAACTTTTCCAAACCAGGGATTACTTTCTGACACTTGCACTGAGTTTGAGTATCACAATCAACGCATCCAAATCTCTCCTAGATCCTGTTCAGGTAATGGACTACATTGGTGCTGGGATAGGTGCACTTCATTGCAAAGTATTTCTGACTTTGGAGAGAGTTCAAAACCTCAGGATGCAGGTCTCCCTGATCTACCATTCTCATCTCCCGATAGCGGAATCTGTGTTGAAGGCCCTAGGCTTGATGGTGGCGACCATAACTTTTCCTCTGTGTGCTCGGCTACACATGCAGATTCTTCAGTGGACTCTAGCAGTTCAGTGGTCCCTTTTGGAATTGCCACTAACTTATCCTATCCACCTAAGTTGAGTGTGTCTGTCATCCCTCATATGGTGGATGAACTCTCCGAACATTTTGGAGGGATGACCCTTTGTTCCCGCCCAAGCTATAGTGACCATGGATGCCTCCCATCTTGGGTGGGAGGAGCATTGTTCGGGCAGGACAGTCAAAGGCCTATGGTCCCCCATAAAGACCAGCTTTGCATATCCATGTCCTAGAGATGAGGGCAGTCCTTCTAGCGTTGCAGGCCCTTCATGCCTTTCTTCCTCTGGGGACGATTGCCATTCTATCAGACATGTCAGTAATCTGGTATATCAACAAACGGGGAGGGACCAGATCTTACCCCCTCTGTTGTGAGGCCATGAGTGTGGGAATGGGCGATCACCAGTTGCTTTCTCATTCCAACGCACATTCTGGGACGGTCCAACATTCTAGCGGACAGGCTGTCGGACCATTCTGATGTCGTACGAGTGGTCTCTGAATCCATCAATAGCAGAACAGATCTTCAGCGAGCAGGGCCAACCTTGCTGTGATCTCTTCGCATCTCCTTCCAATGTGAAGTGCAGCAGGTTTTTAGCTCTGAACCCCCTGCTGGGGGAGTCTCCTCAGAGAATCTCTAGTTCATGCTTGGCCTCCCAGTCTTCTGTCTGCTTACCCGCCAGTACCTCTCATTCCGAGGTTTCTGCAGAAAGCTTGTCGACTGTGGAGCAAGTTGATCCTAATTGCCCCATTCTGGCCTCGCCAGGTATGGTTTCCCTTCCTTTGGTCTCCCCTTCTGGCTCCACCTTGGATCCTAGATCCCATTCACGATCTGATTTTACACACCTCAGGGGTGCCTCATCCGAGTTTGGACAGCCTGAATCTCACGGCTTGGCTGCTCCAGTTACCGTAATTGCTAGGACTCCCAGACTATCCTCCTCCATTAGATCTATTCTGGTAGCGGTTCATAAGTCTTCAGCCAGAACAGTTTATCTCAGCAAGTGGAAACGTTTTTCATTTTGGGCCTCTCAGAGGAGTTTAGACCCTTTCACAGCTCCTATCTCTGCTATTCTTGATTTTCTAGCTGATATTTTCCAACATGGAGCTAGTTCTTCTACTGTCAAAGTTCAGTTGGCTGCCATTTCCCATTTTCACGTGGGTGAGAATTCTGTATCCTTAGCATCTTCCAGACTGTGTAAAGCTTTTATCAAAGGCACCTTTTTTGCTACGTCTTTTCCCTCGTGGGACCTTACTATGGTTCTCCAAGCTCTGGTCGCTCTGCCTTTCGAGCCTGCCACAATTGCAGATCTAAAATTTCTATAGTGGAAAATGGCCTTTCTGGTAGCTATTACCTCTCTAGAAGGGTTTTGGAATTGCAGGCCTTGTCCATCAAACTTCCATACATGATTTTTCATAAAGACTGGTCCAAAGGGAAACTTTCTATCTTTTCTTCCCAAGGTGGCTTCACCTGTCAATATCAATCAGACTATAACTTTGCCTGTGTTCTTTCCCAATTTTGCGAACAAGATGGAATACAAGCTACACATGTTGGATGTTCATAGACTGTTACAATTCTATTTACACAAGACAAAACATTTTCATAGATCTGCTCAATTTTTAGGTTTCACCAAAAAGGGTCCAGAAGGAAAAAAAATTTCCAAGTTCACTATAGCTAGATAGATTTCTTCATGCATCCTGCAGGTCTATAAGGACAAAGGCATGTCTTTTCCAGGTCAGATAAAAGCTCATTCCACTAGGTCCACTGCTATGTCTGCGGCCTTCTGGTCTAGGGGGTCTTTGGATGACATTTGCTGTACAGCTACTTGGTCTTCATCTCATACATTTATTTCTCATTACAAATTGGATTTTACTTCCAGAAGGAGAGCATCCTTTGGCTCCACGGTGCTCCTGAATATCCTTCCATGAAGGCCCTCCTAGGAGTTTTAGGAGCTGGGGACTCTGTCCCACATGTTGAAGACCAAATGAAGTAAACTACTTCAGATAAAGAAGTTTATGTACTCACTATAACATTCTGAGTAGTTGTACTTCATTTGTCTTCAACCGTCCCTCCTTCCTTCCCCCAGGCCTTGGCGCATTTCAGACTATCGGCTGCAGTATAGGTCACAAGTATGTTGTCAGGTCGGGTTCTAAGTATAAGTTAAGCAAACTCGATCTGGGGATGGAAGGCAATGGAGGTGTATTATGGGTAAGGGGAGAAGTCTGGAGCTCGGAGCTGATACTAGGAAAAAATTTGCCGGCTCTGATCCGTATCCCACAGGTTGAAGACTAATGAAATACAACCACTCAGATGGAACGTTATGGTGAGTACATAACTCTCTGCTACTTTTTGGTGCTTTCATTATCCTTTGAATTTCTAATAAAGGAATGGCTGACTGCTGGTGGCACTTTGCTGTTCTTTTGTTGGAGAATATATTGTCCAGCTGCACACATCGATGTGTGTCATTTAGTCTTTTACCCACTCTTGAACAAATTTTGTAGTTGAAGTGGGTCTTTCAGGTTCACTCTCTAGGTTAGAAATTCATATAACTGAATTCTAGAAAGGCATGGTAGATGTTCATCATAAGATTATTGTGCAGTAACCTAAGCTGAATGAGACAGCCTGCCAAGGATCAGTCATATGTCCAGTATCAAAAGCTTTAGCATGCCTTTCATGCATCTGTATGTTTGAGGAGGCACAAAAATTCAGAACTTGCTTGCCATTGAAGCTTTCAGTAGGACAGTCTTTTTGTTGCATGTTTAGTGGTTTGGCGATCAGTTAAGTATCATGAAATTGGGTGGGTAAGTATCCAGAAAGTAGGTGGATAAGTACCCTATTGGGGTCAGAGTTTTTCTTTTTGTCTGAGAAAGGTCTTGTTTTTGGCTTGTATCTCAGAAAGTTGAAGGGCTTATGTAGACGTTCAATACATTAGAGATGCCTGCACAGCCTGTCTTTTTTTTTTTTTCTGTTAAGGTAAGGAACATGTTTGGTTGTGCCCCATTTTTGTTCATCTTTCAAACCTAAAATCCTTAGCTGTCTTGGTTCCCTTAAGTTCTTTGAAAACCAAAGGCTGGCCTTAAGTGGATGGCTCAGCTGTGGTCATGTCGGAGTCCTTAGGAAGCCACTAAGGGTCGAAAGTCTAGTATGTCCTGTAGAGCCAGAAAGGGAAGAATTGAATGATTTAAGAAAGAGAGGCAGAAGCCTTGCATATAATTGTTACGGATGATGTCCTTAGCACATTGGGAGAGGGCTGGATGCCTGAACATATGTCTTCCTTTAAGATTCCTAAAAAAAAAAAAAAAAAAAGTCTCTAAGCTGAAACCATTCTCCACTGCATCTGTCCTAACCTATAGAGTCAAGAGGAGTGGTTATCTTTTGCTAATGTATTTATTTCGAGCATTTCAGTTACTCTGGTTTCATCAGTCCATGCATATTCAAAAACAAAGAACTCCTTCAGATTTTGATTCTGAAGTAGAAAATATATGTTGACTATGCTTTCCAAATCTCTTCTGTTGAAAACTGAATTGGAATCTAAAGAAAATATTTCTTCAGAATCCACTGTGGAGGAATAGCCCTTCATTGACTCTATTGGAAGGCTAAAGTACTTGTTTAAATGGGAATATAAGGAGGTATTTGAAATTGTTAGTCTCTTTGACCTGCTGTAGCTTGAGACCCCTAATACAATGGCTATGCCCCTAGATGTCTGTCTATATGGATCATTGCTGCAGTTACCTTGTCTATATGACTTGTATCCCATTAAGGGTGTAACAGCTGGTCAACTTCCAAAGCTTCAGGGGCATTTAGTGTGCCCAAACCAGAGCTGATTAAATGTGGTTTGAGTACCAAGCCCTTCAGAGCTTTCCTACAGGCTTTTGAAGATGGATGGTCTGGTAATTCTTTGTTGCTGGGCAAATGGGACGGGGGGGGGGATACTTCCACTTGTTACCTTTATGATTAAACAATCTTTTTTCCTGTGGAATTGGTTATTTTATTATGCCGAGAAAAGTGTTTTTATAGCCTGTCACAGGATTAGTAACGTTTAAACAGAGTGTTATTTTGTTTGTGAAAAAAGTTAAAACTAATTTTAAAAGTACCTATTCCCTGGGACTCCATATTGGATAGGAAGTGTGGGCCGGGAGAGGAGGGGGCACAGAGGGGATTCTACAGTTAGATATGGTATGATTTTTATGGTATGAAATGTTTTGCTATTTTACTTTTGAGTCGGGGGTAAGTGTTTTTAAAGTGCTTTTCACTTTTTCCACAAAAAAAAAAACAGTGAACAGATTTCAAAGCTCATAATGAGGAGCCAGATTGTATCTGCGCAGAATACAGTGGCAGACACTCTGTGCAGAACCAGAACAGACCCCCCCATGAATGGATGAACGTACAGGGGTCTTCTAGGACATTACCCACATGTGGGGAGATTCCCAAGTAGATCCATTTGGGCTCCCAATTGAAGTGTTGACTTCAGAAATGCCAAGTGCCAAAATGACAGAAAACACAGGAGACGAGGCTGGAGGGTCAAGTCCCCCTGCATCTTCATGTGAAGGATAAGCATCATACACCACTCGAACTTCTACATACCAACTCCAAGATCACTATACCTTTGTGAAAAGGGAGTATTCAAGGGCAGCGCAGTGGTGCAGCAGTTAGTGTTGCCAACTCGCAGCAAGAGGTCCCCTAGTTAGATTCTCAGTTGGGGTGCCTACTGTGTTGAGTCTGCATATCCTCCCTACATTCACGTGAAGTTTTCTCTGGATGCCCACATTCCAAAGATGTGCATCTGGAGCATTTCTTTCTGGGCCTCTGCTGAAAATGGGGTCTGTCCCAGTCCGACTTTCCCAGTAAACAAATGCTAAATAAATTATTCCTTGAAATAGTATCTTGGACTTGTTATATACAAGATTGATCTTTCGGTCATTCAGTCTCCTCATTTTGGGACTTGTTTTATCAGGTCTTGACATTTCAAATGGTTTCCTCTGTCTTTTGTAAATGGAGGCAGACAATTAAGATCCTACTTAAGGATTCCTTGCAGAAAAGCCCGGAAGGCAGATGTCTTGTCTTTCTCATGAACTGAAATGTTCTTCCTCTGATAACCAGAGTTGTTATAAAGATCCAAAAGGACTTTCCATAGATAATGGTAACTACCTTTTGGACCAGACAACAGTAGTAGTCCCTTTTCATGCAAATGGCCAAGGACCAGTACCACAAACTTCCCCCACAAGATGGATTCTCTCACACAAGATGAGAGATTTCTGATTCACCCTGACCTAGAAATTCATCTGCCAGGCTGGATGGTAGAATTTTAATTCCTGTCTTTTAAAACAAGGGAAAGAGTAGAATTTCTGAAAAA